>NC_080737.1:5759523-5992023 GCF_019097595.1 Hemibagrus wyckioides
CCCATCTCCCGAAGGCGAGGTCCAGCCCGCCTACGAAGGCCACTGATTGGTCGACGGCCACCATCTTTTCATGGTGGGCCCACAGGAAGATGACGGAGGCCACGTGATCGGGATGACGCATCACCTAGGCGACAGACGGATAAACACGGCAAGAAATTTAGCATTACTACAAAAACGAGTCAAGCTATGAGGTGTAGTGTGCTTGGTGTAGGGTTCATACCTTGATATTTGGGTGCAGACCCATTAGGGTTCTTTTACTGTAGTCGCTGTTGATGCCCAAGGCAAGCTCTAATTCTTTATACAACAGCACACACACCTTCACTCCTTGTTCCTGAAAACCCAACACACACACACACACACACACACACACACACTGAGGACTCATTCAAAAGTCTGATTTTATTCGTTCATGTTTTCATCTCCATGCTGAAAAAAAAAATCTAATTTTCTGCTGCTTACCGCTTTGCGCTTGAGAATCTGGTCCAGACGCCAGTACGTCCCTGTCGCAGGACGCTTGAGGTAAACTTCGGGACTTAACCTGAGCAAACAGGGAGAGAAAGAACACAAAGACACTGCAAATCAATGCTGGGATGAGTCAGGCAGCCAGACCTCATTGCTCAGGAATTTCAACCAATTAAAAAGTGGATAGGACAAAAATCATTGTACATGGATGGTCCAGAGCCGTCAATTTAATAGAAAGAGCACAAAATAATGCACAAAAGACTTCAGCAGCAATCATCAGATTAAAAACGGTACATTTCCCAACAGGCTGATTTACAGACATTTTAATTAAAATTACTATAGATTCTCAGCACTGAAGTAAGGCAACAATAACATAAAACTAAACTAGACTCATGGGTCTAACATGCCCCTGTGTGTGTGTGTGTGTGTGTGTATGCTCACCACCAATCGGTGATGAAGATCTCCTCCTTCGCATTCTCCAGTGCATCTGCCAGGTCAGAGAAATATCCGCTCCCGTTCACATACCTGTCAACAGATCTGTCAATCACTCAGGCCATCATCATGAACAGAACATATGCAAGAGGATACTGTGTTAAATAGTTTGTAATGTCTTATGTATTTGAAAACAAATGTGAAATATTCTGAATTTTCAGCATTTTTAGTAATTAAACAGTGGGTTAACTGGTTAAATAGATATTAAGACATGAGCTTCTATATTAGAGTCACTTCTTCCTCCCTCGTTTTATGAAATGATATAAGTGCGTGCTTAAATAAAATCATGTGAAGGATTTATAATATACAGCCTGATAAGGCATAACATTATGACCACTGAGAGGTGAAGTGAATAAGACTGTATACACTGAGCAGGCATAACTGATGATCTCCTCATCATGGCACCTGTTAGTGGGTGGGATATATTAGGCAGCAAGTGAACATTTTGTCCTCAAAGCTGATGTGTTAGAAGCAGGAAAAATGGACAAGCGTAAGGATTTGAGCGAGTTTGATGAAGGGCCAAATTGTGATGGCTAGACCACTGGATCAGAGCATCTCCAAAACTGCAGCTCTTGTGGGGTGTTCCCGGTCTGCAGTGGTCAGTATCCATTAAAAGTATCCTTTAAGTCTTATAAGTCCTTTAAGTATCCTTTAAGGAGGCCCCACCACACAATTTAAAGGATCTGCTGCTAACATCTTGGTGCCACAGCACACCTTCAGGGATCTAGTGGAGTCCATGCCTCGATGGGTCAGGGCTGTTTTGGCAGCAAAAGGGACCAACACAATATTAGGCAGGTGGTCATAATGTTATGGTTGATCGGTGCATTTTTATATATATATATATCTGTTCCATTCAGCTCAGGAATGAAGCCATTTTGATAAAAGTGTCCTGTTGGCAGACTTCTAGCTCCCTGGCGTATGTCATCCTATTGATTTTTCACCGGATTCCTTACATCTTTGGCAGACAAACGCTGCCTGACCAGGACTGTCACAATCTGTCACTGTGCTTCAGAGACTGAATGGTAGCAGTGTCTTTTTGTCGGAAAATTCTGACATACTGCCGCCTTTGTGAGCAACAAACTCTAAAATCTATCCCAGTAGATCCAACTGTATTCCCTTTTCATTAAACGCTTCATCATCTTCTCTGCTGCCTTATTGGATGAAGCATTTTTTTTTTTGCACCACCGAGGTTCATTTAAAGCCATATGACAGCTAGATACTGAGCCAGACCTGAACACAATGGACCTGTAAATCTTTATTCATCAGACTCCAGCGTTCCGGTATTTCAGACTATTTTTTGGAAACTTTAAATAATTAACATGGGGAACATTCAGAAGGTTCATTTAGAGCTTGCTTTGTTTTATTTATTTGAAATAAACTGCAGCCAAATTTTTATACTACTGGTCTATTCGCCTCAGCAGTTTGGAAAATGCACTATATTCTTCCTGTAATTCAAAAACTTAACAAAGTACAGTACTTTCACTAGTGGAACCTCGGCATAAAAATTTTATTCATTCTGGAGGCGAGTTCTAAAGACAAAAATGTGTACTGAGAAATGAATTTTCCCATAAGAAATAATGTAAATGTAGATAATCCGTTCCAGCTGCCCAAAAATATTAGCAATATTCCCAATACGAAGCGTATTTAAACTGTTTGGCTGCTTACAAAGAACTGACCCAAGCCAAGCATTCCATGTCAAGGGTCCTCACAGGAAGTCGTGCCACCAAGCTTGGGCTAAAAATAGAACAGAGCACCCACACCACCAATCTGTCAACACAAAAACGCCAGAAAAATCACCTAGCTTTTGAACGCATGCTGAAGACAACGATGGTATCGTGGGTTGACTCTTGCAAATTGTAAAATTTGTCAACTCGCTTCAGTTCGCTTGGCTTTCCACTGACGCTAACAAGTTCCGAACGGCTCTCGGACGTACACGCAACTTAGCCGGCATTCAGTTCGTTCCTATGCCAAAAATGCTTTGTTTGCATATGCAAATTTCTTTGCAAAATTTCAGTTCCTAAGGTGAAAATTTGTAAAGGAGAGCACCGATATGCCGAGGTTCCACTGTATAACAAGCAGACACTAAAACATAACGATGTGTAAAGAAGATCTGGGGCTGGTTTTGAAAAATGGCCAGAAAAAAAAAAAAAAAGAAACCCTGCAAGCTTTATAAAACGTTCTTCATAATTTCTTTATAAAACAGCACAATCTGTACCTGGGACTATTTTTTAAACCAAGTCTCATCGCTCTGAATGTTCACCTTTTTCATTTACTGCTCTTTAAAGTATTTATTAAAAGTAGAAACTTTCATCATTTTTGAAGGCATCTTATCTTCACAGCAGTTCTTTGCCTGACTTTTGCACAGTACTGTGTATGTATGTATAAACAGTATATATCAATTTTGCTAGTGTAGATTATTTGGGTGGTAAATTTCCAGGTTGTGGTTCCTCTGGATTACATAACTATAAAATCACACATGCAGATGTACCTTGTATTGCACTGTTTTAGTAGTTCAAACACATACTTCATATTTATATATGTATGGAGGTGTATGTATGTGGTGAAATAATAAAAAAAAAAAAACACACCATTTGGTGAGAGTGTCGGGTCTGGGCGGGGCGAAGCCGTCAAAGCGGTGAGTCTGGAGAAAATCACAGCGTTCAGACAGACGCCGGATCTCATGACTCCACCACTGGGCCTGCCTGTAGCTATTGCACTTAATGATCAGCTTTCTGTACACAAACACACACACACACACAATGATTAGAACAAATCTGCTACATTTGGTCAAACAACCAAAACAATGAGACTGAAAACGTGAAGACAAAACACAAAAAAAAAAAAAAAACACAAAACTAAACTAAAATAAAAATAAATAAATAACTTAATAAATACTAAACTAAACCAAACTGAACTAAAAACAAACAAAAAAAAACAATACAAAACACTAAACTAAGAACTAAACTAAATTAAATACGAAACCAAACTAAACTAAAAACAAAACAAACAAAAAAACAAACTAAACTAAAAACAAAACTAAACTAAAAACCAAACCAAAGCATGACTATAACACAGAATCTAGATAACATGGCGTCCGGACTTAATGCACACATACACTGTTACTTCGACACACAAGCATAACGACTGACACCAATCAGGACAGCAGGACAAATATACAGCGCTGGAAAAAAATAAGAGACCACTGCAAATTCTTCTGTTTTTTTTCTTCCAGGTTCATGTATTGGTGAGATGAACAGTTTTGTTTCATTTTTTGTGACAATATTTCTCCTAAATTCAAAATATAACTATTGTTATTGAGAGTGTATATTTAAAGGAAATGACAACACATCAAAATAACCCAAGATCATGCAGTATATTTGCAGAGCTTTAATAACTCAGATAAAACAAAATGCAAATCATTTGTAAACAAATTGTGTTAATGCTTCGGCTAAATAACATTAAGAAATCAGTATTTAGTGGAATAATCCCGATTTGCATGTGTTTTGGCTCCATGCTCTCCACCAGTTTCTCACATTACTGTTTATACCACTCTTTTTGCAAAAAGGCAAACAGCTCAGCTTTGCTTGATGGTTTGTGACCATCCATCTTCCTCTTCATGACATTCCAGAGGTTTTCAATAGCGTTCATATCTGTTATGAACTGCATAGCTGTATATAGAGCAGCACATTAAGGGAAAACAAGGGACAGGTGAGAAAGCAGGAACGTGCATTAGGGAAGGGCTTGGCACCGCCCGCATAGTAATCACACAAATAAACCACTTGCCAGGACTCCATAGGGGTCTGGCAAGGAACTATCCCAATAACTCCTGACACACTTTATCAGTAAAAAAAAAAAAAAGAATGATCTTGTTTGTATTAATTAAAATTTCATTAAATCTTTTTTTTTTTTTACCTAAAACAATACTGATCAGCTTTTCAATTGTTTGCTGGTTGCTATGACGACTTTGTGCGCCGTCTCAGAGGTCTGGAAGCCAGATTTCATTTTAAGTAATCCTAATCTTTTCCATCTAGTGAATTTCTGCTCTGTATTTCCACTTTGGTGTTTATTTTGTCATGATGATGATGATGATGATGATGATAAAGACAGGAGGTGGCATTATGTTAACATGCTGATAAGGGACTGACTTCTTTGTCCTCAATGAAAGCTAACAATAACAAAACAAAACAAATAATTCATGAATGTCGGAATGTTTCCTTTTCCAGAAAATGAATTTCCACTGCACCTGCTGACGCTCTCGATGCACACGCCGTGTTTCGTGTCGGTGTAGCGCCGATCCACCAGGACTTTCAGCTCGGGGTCGAAGAGCAGCACGAAGGACACCAGGCCTGGATCTCTGAGGTCAGGGAAAAAAATAAAACGAGCCCATGGTTAATAAAATCCTTCATACGCCGAAATACGGGATATAAATATGGAGAGATGAAGGAATGGAAGCAATAAAGTTAATGAGTTACTGAGTTATACCATCATCAGTGTTCAGCCTTTTACACAGAGACTGCACCGTGAGCAAAGATGAAAGCAGCTGAGACTTTTACTGATGGAGAGAGAGAGAGAGAGAGAGAGAGAGAGAGAGAGGGAGAGAGAGGGAGGGAGAGGGAGGGAGAGAGAGAGGGGGAGAGAGAGAGAGAGAGAGAGAGAGAGAGAGAAATGCAGCGACACGTGTGAAAGACGCGGGAATATGATTACGACAAAGAAAGAGAGCAGCAGAGAACATACGGTAATATAGGTGCAAATAGAAAAGAAATGAGAAGAGTACAATGTGTGTGTGTGTGTGTGTGTGTGTGTAAGACAGAGAGAGAGAGAGAGAGAGAGAGAGAGAGAGAATGAGAGAGACCTGGACATGTAAAGCAGAAAGGAATCCTTGACCACAAGCCAGCGCTGCGACCAGCGGAAACAGAACTGATGGTGGCCGAAGCAGTTGAGGCCGTGGATCCGGTGACCTCCTGATCTCTTCAGAATAAATCCTTCCCTGAGAGAGAGATTCCAGAAAAGTGAGAAACTTCCTAGCTGCTTGTTTACTGAGCTGATTTACACAAACACACACACACACACATACACACACACACATACACACATACACACATACTCACAGGCCTTTGGGTCCGAGATCTTTGATAAAGGACAGAGGGCTGATTCCGAGGAATTCCAGCTAAGAGCATGAGGAAGTAACAGTTCAGTAAAATCATTCTCTGTGTGTGTGTGTGTGTGTGGTTGTTTGTATGGTTTTGTGTGTATGTGTGTGTGGTTGTTTGTATGGTTTTGTATATGTGTGTGTGTGTTCACCATGCCACTGTAGTTCTTGCAGAAGGAGTTCTCCAGAAGGCTGTTTAGATACTCTTCCAGGTATTTCTGTAGTACACACACACACACACACACACACACAGACACACACACACACACAGAACCATACAAACAACCACACAGACGTGCATACACACACAATGACACAACCAGAAACGTGCATATACACACAGACACACCCATACACCCCCCCACACACACACACACAATGATACAAACCACACACACGTGCATATACACACACAGACACACCCATACACCCCCCCACACACACACAATGATACAAACCACACACACGTGCATATACACACACATACCCATACAAACAACCACAAAGATATACCCACACAATGACAAAAAACACACACACATGCATATACACACACATACAAACACACACACACAGAGATTTTAGTCTGATAATCTGATTATTCGGTGTATGTATAGTTAAACTAATACAATAATTCAAATTCAAATTTTATTTGTCACATACGAAATCATACACAGTACGACATGTAGTGAAATGCTTTTTACGACTGTCTTACATGAAAGAGGAAAGAGTAAAAAAAGAAAGAAAGAAAATGTGTGGACATGAAAAGATAGGGGATATAGTTAAGAAGTAGGGAAAAATAGGGAAAAAAAAGTTAAAATGGTAAACATATATATATATTATATATATATATATATATATATATATATATATATGTATAGTATATGTGAAGAATAAAACAATATAAATAAATATATGTGTAGACTCTATAATGTACAGAAGATACAGTATATGAATATATGAATATAAGTGATATCTGCTGATAGATTAGAAGAAGCTTCATCTCACTGTCCAGGGCTTTCATCAAAACACTAAATCAACTACAGCAAAATAAACTCATGTAAAATATAATAAGTGTGTGTACCGGTTTGCTGGATGTCCTGCCCATTCTCTCAGTACCATGCAGAGAGGGCATCTCCTCTGTCATGCTCTCCAGCTGCTGCCTCTGAATGGCAAACCTGACCCACACACACACACACACACACACACTTAAACTTAGACTTCTGTACTTAAACCTACAGTAAAATGCTACATTGAACTTAAGAAGCCTAACGTTGAGTAATTATCGTGTAATGCTGAGTGTGTGTGTGTGTGTGTGTGTGTGTGTGGGTGTGTGTGTGTGTGTGTGTGTGTGTGTGTGTGTGTGTGTGTGTGTGTGTGTGTGTGTGTGTGTGTGTGTGTGTGGGTGTGTGTTCTCACCTCCCGAGTGGAAGGAACTGCAGCATCATCTTGTGCTTGTACAAGTCTCGGTGCAGGTCATGGAAATGCTTATACTTCCTCTTTATGGTCCAGGTGAATTCACCATGGGTCAGACGCACTGTATACAGAGAACAAACACGCACCTGCATGCACACACACATGCACACACACACACACACACACAAACACGCAACAAGCATTAAACTTTATAATTATGCTTTATAGTTTTTAAAAAATATATATATATATATTACACAATATATTCAACTGTGCAAAAGTCTAGGCACAGATGTTTAAAACAAAACACAAATGATCAGACAGACAGACAGATAGATAGATAGATAGATAGATAGATAGATAGATAGACAGATAAGTGTAGATAGATAGACAGATAAGTGTAGATAGATAGATAGATAGATAGATAGATAGATAGATAGATAGATAGATAGATAGATAGATAGATAGATAGATAGATAGATAGATAAGTGTAGATAGATAGATAGATAGATAGATAGATAGATAGATAGATAGACAGACAGACAGACAGATAAGTGTAGATAGATAGATAGATAGATAGATAGATAGATAGATAGATAGATAGATAGATAGATAGATAGATAGATAGATAGATAGACAGACAGACAGACAGACAGATAAGTGTATAGATAGATAGATAGATAGATAGATAGATAGATAGATAGATAGATAGATAGATAGATAGATAGAAAGCAGTTCTGTGTACAGTATGTAGAACATGACATGACAATGGTTTATTTAAGCTGCTGCAGCACTTTGACTCAAATGCTTCACTGTTGTAGACACACACACACACACACACACACACACACCTTGGAGCGAGTGGTATATCTCTCCGTGTTCTCCACTCTGCATGTGATGGGCGTATTATGAAGCAGTGAAGACACGCCCCTTTCCTTTAGATCGTTCAGGTAATGGACCACGAAAAACTCACGTTCTTCTGAAAAAGACACACACACACACACACACACACAGAGCCACACACACACAGAGACACACACACACAGAGCCACACACACACAGAGACACACACACACACAGAGCCACACACACACACAGACACACACACACACACAGAGCCACACACACACAGAGACACACACACACACAGAGCCACACACACACAGAGACACACACACACAGAGACACACACACACACAGAGCCACACACACACAGACACACACACACACACAGAGCCACACACACACAGAGACACACACACACAGAGCCACACACACACAGAGACACACACACACACAGAGACACACACACATGGTTATACATGGTTTTAGAGAAGCTATAGAAACTAAAAAAATTGAACAGAAACTAAATGCAACATCTGTAGAGGCAAAGGTGGTGCTTGACGTGTTTATTACTGAAGAAGGTTATCTATGTTAGGATAGACGATAAGAGGAAGCTGTTTAGTGTCTCTGAGTGCCACACATTTTTCTAGGTCATAAACAGAGGACATCACGGTCATAAGATCAGGTCATAAACAAAAGACATCACGAGCTCAGCACAGATCACAGCAACTTATATTCCTAATACATCAAACGTCTAGCCCATGTGTATGCAAATGACATTGTACCGGTTTCACTTTACATATACAGTATTTCCCCTAGATTTTCCGATTATTGAGGTTTGTGGGTGTTGTGTGTTTTGTGATGCTTTTCTGCTCATCACAGGTGTAAATAGTGGTCATTTGAGGTTATCACAGATTTCCAGTCAGCTTGAACCGGTCTCTCCTTTGACCTCTCTCATTAACAAGGCAGAACTGTTTCCATCATCATGTTTTGTTTTGGTTTTAATTTTCACACCATTCCAGAGTTTACTGTGTGTGAAAAATCCTGGTACTTCAACGGATTCTATTGTGAAAGCCATGCCAACTTAAAAACAAAAACTGGTCTTGCTTCAACGAATTCTGCTCCATCGCACAAGCTGTATAAGATAGCAAACATGAAAAACTTTCAGTCAGGATGCAGGTGTGAAAAACTCCCATTTGGTTCATTGGCATGTAACTGGCCTTCGCTTGAGCTTGCCAAGGCCACTGTTCTGGCATCGGCGGACATCCCTCATATCTCCCCCTGAGACCTTGGAGAATGCATGATACCATGTTTCTGTTTTGTCTCATAGATAGGAAACTCTTGTCAAGGTACAAAGCAAGTCCTGTTGTTTCTCACTTGAATAAAACAGAGAGTATTGCTTCACGTTCTCTCCGGCTGTAATACTCACCTAAACTCCTTTGCCTCCACTTCCGAGGCTTCTGGGGATTATTCTTCACTTTCACTAAAGGAGACTCAGCTCTAATATGGTGGAGGGGTTGTTAATGAACCAAAAAAAAAAAACTACCAGCGAAAGGAAAGGACCATCGGGGGAAATTTGTGGAGCGTGCATCGTTGGAGGAACGAGAGTTAGGAATAGTTTACGGCTCAGAGTGCACCCTACCCCCAAATAGTGCCTCACTTTGCAGTCTAACAAATTTTACCCGACCTATAAAAGCCCGGTTAAGGTGGAGCCTGACCTCCCACTCATACTGAAAGAAGTCTAGTTTCGTCAGTTATTTTTCATTTCCATCCAGCTGAGAGTCTTTTAAGTGGAGCTTAACACATCTGGAGGGACGTGTTCGATTGGGTAAGTGTTAAAAAATGAATTTTTTTTTCTTTATTTCTCAGAGAGCATATTGTGCATTACACAGAAGTAGGAAGGTTTGTTTCCTTTAACAGTTGGCTCTAAACCATTGTGGCAAAGCCTCATGCGTGGTCTTGTTTAACTGAAATCGCTTACTCAGCGCTGTCCTCGTAAACACCCGGACTTCTCTACATGTTCGTATCGCGACAATATAAAATAAATTCTGCTGTTTAGTTGCTGTTTTAATTCTTTAGAGATCTGGGATAATTAGTTATGTACACTTAAAGGTATATGTGTGGTAAGTCTTCAGTCCTTCAAAGAAAAGAGGATGACGCAGTTCTTTTTCAGGCTGAAAAAAACTTCACCATGCTTCAACAACCGATGCCAGAAGAGATGATCTTATTCGACTGGTTAACAGAAAATGGAAGCAAGGTTGCCTTGAAGCATTTGGCTAAAGAAAAGAGGGGCACGTACCCCACAACTGGAACCCCTGCTGATATCTACGCTTGGTGGATACAGTACAAAGAGGGTAAAAAGAAGAACAAAATAGCAATGAGCATCATGGCTTTTCACTATCCCACAGTAGTCATGCACCTGGACAGGTTCCGAAACAAAGCGCTACAGCTGGAGAATACAACAAAGTCTCAAGAAGAAGAGATCAATTTGCTGAAGCGAAAACTCCTGCAAAAGGAAGCAGAAAACACGCAGTTATTTAATCAGATGTCTGAAATATCCAGTGAGGTGTTACAGCTTAAGTCCAAGACAGACTCTCAAAAGAAACAAATCACCTTGCTGAAGCAAAGAGTCCAGGTACAGGAAGCAGAAAAAGAGGACCTGAAAGACGAGATTTCTAATTATAAAGCAACCCTAGATGACTCCAAAAGTCTCTTAAGACGTCCACCGGTGGTGATGTCCAGCTTGCAGAGATCGCTTTTTTCTCTCCTTGCAGAACTTCCAGACTTAGAGTACGACAACTCCAACTATGAGTTCTGGGCCAAGATAAAGAGTTGGCTCCTCAAAGGAGAAGTGGCTCCTCAGAGTGTCTTTGAACTCGTCCAAATAAAATGCCCTCTGAAAGCTTGGCAGATAATTGCAGAGAAATTCGTCAACAAAGCCTTGAAGGATACAGACTTTTCCAACCATGTGGAGACGGGAAGACAGTTGGAGAAGCTCTGGAAGTGCGTCTCGGAAGCTCTAGGGCCAGGTACCAAACTCTTTGAGAAGTACTACTACCGGAAGCAGGAAGCTGGCGAAACATTTGAGACCTATATTCAAGAGAAGTTTAAGCTGTACTGTTCCTTCGGGGTGGACAACACAGAGCCGGACAGGAACGACCTGCATTTTCTCTATAATGTCATAGAGAAAGCCGCAAAGAGCTATCAGACCTTAGGGTTCACGTGTCCCAAAAGCTACGCCGACTTGCTGGCTAGGTCCATGCTTGTTGACAGGATGCTAATGGCAGCAGAGTGGAATAACAAGTGCAGGAATTGTTGCAGGGAAGGCCACACTATAGCTAAGTGCAGGAGACCTGGAGGGGAAGCAGAGGTCGGACCGAACGAGTGCTATACATGTGGGATGTATGGTCACTGGGCCAGGGAATGCTCGACAATCTGCTAAACTACAATTCCTGCATGTTACTATCCTTCGTTCACTTGTAAATATTTATCTTCTGTCACCATTCAACCATATACTCTTTAAAAAAAGTGATCTTAATATCCACATATAAATTACATTTTCTGCATTGATGTATCTGACAAATGAGATATTTATTGATATATTTTTATATACATAAAAATCAAGTATTACATAACTGATATATGTAACTGATATACTGTCCAATCAACAGCCACCTGGTGGTCTAACCAGGAGCTAACCCAGGAAGCTAACCCAGGCACTAAAGAGTTAACCCTCAGTGCCAGTCCCAAGCCTGGATAAAGGGGGAGGGTTGTGTCAGGAAGGGCATCCGGCGTAAAAAAAAACCTGTGCCAAATCAAAAAAAAAAATGTGGACCAAATGATCCGCTGTGGTGACCCTGGACAGGGAGTAGCCGAAAGAACAACAACAACATATTGTCCATTCAACCATTCTGCCAATACTGCAAATTATAAACTTTGAGTCTTTTACCTGCTTATCGATCTGTATTTTATGATGATGAACACTTTCAATAGTCCTTGGTTTTAGCAAACGAGCATTTAGTAATTTATCAGATATTTTTACTGCTTTGTAGACTGAAATATTTACCTGCTCTCAATATATAGCATTCACTGTTTTATTTTTGTATCTCTTGTATGTCTAGTGTGTAGCAAATAAAAACCAGACAAACTTTCTTCTTATTTCTTTGTCATGCTTTAAATCTCACAACATTGGGGTTTTCATTCAGTGGAAAATTGTGTGTGTGTGTGTGTGTTCTCACCATGGTTGTTTCTGATGGAATTGAGCTGTTCATCGGTTAGACACACGCAGTCGTCATCGTGAGCCATGATGCTGCTGACCTTCACACACACACAAACACACACACACACACACTTTAGTCTTTAATCTTTCATGAAATTTGTCATACAAACATATTTGTTTGGAAGCAAAAGTAAAAGCCCCCCACACTGCAGCTCTCGCCAGCTTTTTATCGGATGTGACCTTGAGGTTCTACTGTAAATATTATCTGTGTAAAGGACCGTTTCGTTCAGGGCAGCATAACACCACACAAAGTAAAGGAGTGGCATTCAGTTTAGTTTCGATATTAGTACATCATCATCTCACGCCTGACGACTTCCATTTATTGTTTGCGGCCCGTTCTGGTTATTTAGCCAAGACTGAAATCAGTTATCAAAGCCTTGTGAGGATTTATAAATAATAAGCTTCCAAGATAAATGACCCGAGTGCATGAATAATGTGAAATGGATTTTATATTAGAAGTGCGGCACTTAAACAGGACTTTATTTATCTATATATTTACCAGATCTATAGGCACACTAAAAAATAATTAAAGCAGATAAGCAGAAAGTCGGTACGACTTTTAGTTCAGAAGTCAATATGAATTTTTCAAATGAAAATCAGTGAAATACCTTCATAGCCTATGTGCTGAAAGGGGACATTGGTGTGACACAGGCAACAGGAAGGGGAAAGACATTTCTGTCTTTTTTTTTTTTTAAAGAAAGAAACGAAAGCAAGACAATTAAGGAAAGGAAAGGAAAGAAAAGGAAGTGAAGGGAAGAGAGTAATAAGAAGTTAAGTAAAAGAAGTAAGAAATGAAACAGAAAAAAGGAAGAAAAAAGAAGGAAGGAAGGAAAGAAGGAAGGAAGGAAGGAAAAAGAAGAGAAAGGAAAGTGAAAAAAGTAAGACAGTGAGTGACAAAGGAAGGAAGGAGAAAGGAAAGGAAAGAAGAAGTATAGACATGAAGGAAGTAAAGAGATGCAAGGAAAGTAAGGAAAGAACCACAGACGGAAGCCTGGAAGGGAGAAAGAGAATATGAAGAAAGCAAACAAACGACAGAAGGGAAGGATGTAAAGGGAAGGAAAAGGGAATAAAAGAAAGGAAAGTAAGAAAATAAGTACGCTGTTTTTCTAACACAGAAAAACTGTTTCAGTGACATTTAAATGTGCTCTTAGTTAATATGTCTTACTATTACTAATCACATGGAACAAAAAAAAACAAGCGTCGTTGTTTTAACCAACGTGATAGACGCACACCCGAGCCAAAAATGGTACACTCCCAGTGTGTTGCACAACACACTTGACCTTTACGCGGCCCTGTTATCGATCTTCATCCGTCAATCTACACCGAGCTGAGAAAGAATCTCTACTAAACTGACACGAGAGGAAGCTGGCATGCTGAAGGTTTAAGGTCAGGGAATGCGGATGGGTGGCTATATGGCTGCGTGTGGTGCAGTATATTGTATGTGTGTGTGTGTGTGTTATCGAGCGGATGGAGTTTGCACAGTGAGTTTGTCTTAGGAAGGGTTGGTTTACAGAACAGGGTACAATAAGAGGAATGTGATGGATTGACAGCAAGGGAGACGTGTTTGCGGGGCATTGAGCCGAGCTGGTGTGTTCGGACGCACAGACGGGATTTAGAGACGACGCAAGGAAAGAAATGGAGTCGGTAGTTTAGTGGAGTAGGAGTAGAATATAATCCTGCCTAAAATAACACCAGAATAAAATGTCAAGAATAAACAACGAGGTGGTGTGATGCAGCCTGACATGAAGACACGAAGCACGACTGTTCTGTATAGGACCTGTTACTGTTAAACCTGTCGACCAATCAGAGTTGAGAATTTAATAGCGCTGAGCTTTTAGATGCCGGTGTCTTGATGCTTGTTCAGAGGTCCAGTATCTGTATCTTTGGAAAGAATGAAGTGCACTGATCCTGTGTGTGTGTGTGTGTGTGTGTGTGTGTGTGTAGGTGGTAGTGGAGGGGGTTTAATTTAGACAATAGCACCAGTCATGCTGGTCTCACTCACTACGCATCCTCCCACATTCCTGACTTCCAGTTCTGGCTGTTCTGCCAAAAAAATTCTTCTTTTAAAGCAGTAAGATGAAGGATTTCAGCCAAAAAGATGCAGCGACCCACGAGCCCGAGTTTCTGTGGGTGGGAACTTTCGAAATGTTCCCTGCCGCGCCGCACAAACCTCAGAACCACGATCCACCGGGTTTAAAAAGAAGAAGGAAGCAGCAGCACAAGAGCGAGATTGATCTGAAACGTTTACTGACCGCAGATTATAGCATTACTGTGCTGTTAATATTCACCAGTCTTTGTTTTAAAAATATTAAACTCCAGACGAAGCTGTAGCATAAAGTATAAACAGCATTTTCTAATATTTTTTTTTTCCATTTCCAAAGAATTAAAAAATAATCCCATCATTCTGCACTTTTTATTCCACTTAAAATCCTGCACAAACAGGGTCCAAATATCCAAATCTGCTAAGAAAATAGTTATTATTTACTTATTATTTATTTATTAAATATAAAATTTGTTATTGGAAACGGTATCACCACCAGCAACTCGAGACAAAAAGTAAATTATTAGACAAATCTACCTGAATTTCTTCCCTGTTTGCTTTTAATGAATATTTATTTATTTTGTGCACGGAAATTAGCATCAGATGAAATTTTCACATTTTTTAAAATGTGAAAGACGTGATATATATTTTGTTAAACAAATGAGTTAACACGACAGATTTATTTACGTTGAAATAGTGAGAAAGTGCAAAATATTGCCACACTCCCTCTGTTTATTTGCAAATTTTCACAGTTTTCTAAATTCAAAATTAATTTTCTGGGAAATTCATGAATTTGCAGGAAATATTTAAATGAATTGTGCAAATGTATTGCAAAAACTATATTATTTTTTTCGGCCAATAAAATAAGCCATCACAAGGATTAATTAATTCCAGCGCACCTTTAATTCCTAATAATTACCTGCTGAGATTCAGACTTATCTATTTACAGAAGCAGGAAAGTGTCCTGTGTGGAATTGATGACCCCTGCTGTAGACTGCGGCATGAATTTATTCTGAAACTGTCAAACCGATTTCATCCACTAGAGGGATCAGATCAATTCAGATTTGTTTCAAATTCTCATATGTAAAAAAACCCAGCATTCAGCAAAGGAAACCAGGCCCCAGCACGCCGACCGCCTACGTCCAGACGTCCACAAAGCACTTTCTTGTGCTGCTTAAGGGACATAAAATGAGCAAAAGAAACCAATGAAGTAGCAGTTCCAGAAATGTTGAGTGGTCAGGTCTGAGAAACAACGTGCCTGTGTGTGCTTGTGTACCGTACATGTATCCAGGGATCAACAAAGAAGTGAAGCCTTGCTGACTCACGTGTACACACCCTTACGTGGGGTACGTCATATCATATGACTCTATAATGACTGGATGACAGTGGATGTGTTTAAAAGGTACAAAAAAATCTACTACACAAACCAACCTGCGGAGGCGGAACACCTTAAAAACCATGAAGTTTACTCTCATCAGAAAACCCGCAGACAAAACATGAATAGTGTACGACAAACAAATAGTTGTTGACACAATACTTAACCATCAACAAGACAAATCCTCAAACAAAATACCACAAAACAACAATAACACACAACAAATACCATCCTGAGACAAAATAAACAGAATACTATAAACTATAAACAATAGACTGAGAGAAAAAAACAGTTTAAAAACTTCTCAGATAAGATGGAAAAAAATGACTAACAAACAAACAAAACAATGAATTTAATCTCTGGACGAAACAGTCTAATCACACACCTAATTTAACACACCTAATAAACCAAATAAATAAAACAAAATATCATGAGAAAGTAAACTCGACAGCATGCAGCTCAGCAGTTTTGACCCCTAGAGGACACACCGCATACAAAAGTATACAAAAAAAAAAAAAAAACATAATCCATAAACAAATTTAATTTTACGTAGAAACATAAGCAAGAACTACAACCCATTTTTGTGAGTCAAAAAAAGCAAACAACAAAAACAACTGGTAATATGTCACATGTGTATAACGATAAAATAGAACAATCAAGTCAACCCTCAGACAAAACACAACAGCAGACAAAATACCAGGACGACTTCAAACAACCAACTCAACTTTAACACCAAAAAAAAAAAAAAAAAAAAATCAGTAAATAACAATAATTACAATTCTCAGATAAACTGCGACAAAGTTTGGGAATAAAAGTTGACAAATTCGATCCTCAAACAAAACACGACAACAATTTCACCTCATACAACAACCAAAATCCTACAAGCCCAATATTATAAAACACAACAATAATATAAAACAAACAATTTCTCAAAACAAAAACAAGGGTATAGAAATAAAATATAACAACCTTCAGACAAAACAAAACAATATCCATCCACATATACCCGTTTTATTATAATTAGGGTCACGGGGGTCTGCTGGAGCCTATCCCAGCACACATTGGGCGAAAGGCAAAGGTTCACCAGTCTCAGGGCCACACATATAGACAGACAACCACTCCCACTCACACTCACTCCTACGGGCAATTTAAAATGACCAAATCAACCTAATGTCCATGACTGTGGGAGGAAACCGGAGTACCCGGAGTAAACCCACGTAGGCACAGGGAGAACATAAAGGCAGAAAGGCCCCTGTCTGTTCGAACCCGGGATTCGAACCCAGGACCTTCTTACCGTGGCAACAATGCTAACCACTAAGCCACCGTGCTGCCCAACAAAACAACAACAAAAGGGATAAAAGGAAACAATTTATGGAACCAAAATATGATGAATCTCAGACAAAACAGTAAACAAACAAACAAAAAAACAACAAATTCAACTAAACGAATTCTGACAACAAATTCAACATGGCAAAATAAAACAGAACTCAAACTCAACAAACAGACCTGCCAAATAAAATGCACAGTCATGACCGAGACTCGAAAAGGATCGGGAGTTACTTAATCACCTGGAAGGCAATGATTACAAATTACAACCTCAAAGGCCCAGGGCATGCTACTTGATTATACCTGTGACAAGCATGGGAACAGGAACGTCACGTACACCATCCAAAAGCCCCACAAACAGGGCGTGTCGCGTGTATATGTGGAAACAAAAAGAGGGCATGTTTGTATATGTGCGCTGGAGAAGCTGCTTGTTAGCTGCACTTCACTATTGTAAAGGTGGAAAAATGGAAACAAGAGAAGGCGGGATAGACTGGACGAGGTGGAAGCTGGCAAGCCGAGTGAAAAAGGAAAGGTGTGGATGACCAGATTTGCCTCGACATTCTTCCTGCCTGAAATGGGGATTTCCGGATTAAAGAGGTAGTATAAGAACTAGAAGAATAATATAAAGAAATAAAAATGGCAGATTCTGTGCTGTTAGTGGAACCACAGTGTTTCAGATCAGGCAGCATCGGGAAACCCTGCCGCTGATGTCCTGTAACAGCATGATTCATTCCTTAAATGTTCCCCCAAATTAGCCCTTTAATTGCACTATAAAATCAACAAAAAACAATGCGTCTAATGCGTCAAGTCATACTTGCACCAGAACACATCAGACATTTCCTTCACTTTATACATACATTACAATCCTTCACATCGGAATCGGAAAATACGAACGGACAAGCGAACGTTTGCATGGAGCTCAGCGTTTGATATGGCAGAGAAAATCAAAAGATACCCAACGGTACACATCCACCCATTCGTCCTACACAGGGACACATGGCGCAAGGTGAGGGATAGCCTGGACGCTCACACGCCCATTCAAACACTATGAACAACTTAGTGATGCTAATCATCAGATTAGAGAAGGAAATACCATGTGGAAATCCCCAAACTCCATTCACACAGGGTAGAGGAAGCAATCAAACCCCTGACCCCGAAGCTACGAGGTAAACGTGTTAAACACTAAAACTGGCGGTGGTACCAGATGACCTACTTAGAATAGCAACTAAAAACCACAAGCACTAAAATCAACAGCTTCATGACTAGCATTAAAACCTGCAACCGTGATGAGTCCGGTCTGATCTAAGATAAAGAAAGAGGAAGGAATCGCACAGAAAGACAACATAAAAATAAAGCCTTATTTCTAAACTTGAACTAGCATAGTTTTTTTTTTTTAAAGTTTAATTGATTTAATTTTTTTCCCATAGTCAGCTAGCTGTCACTACTTTCTTCAGTGAAATTTTAGCTAGATAAATTCCTTATCTGAGATGGCAGGCATTGATAATGCTGTTCAACCTAGTTCTGGGGGAGAGAAAAAGAAAACAAGAGCGATTAAGAACGAAACAGGACTGAATTAGTTCAGGGAACAAAATCCTGGCAAGCTTTTAATTCTCGTGATGAAGTAAAGTGGAGCTTGTCGTACTGGTAAGGATGTACTTCCCCTATTTCTAAGGAACTGGAAAAAAGGAATTTGTCCTCTGACCACGGTGCCACAGACGACATGAACGCGCTGTCGCGTCTCATATTTCACAAACGGCTCATCAGGAAGGTCATGTGGGTTCTGTGGTTTACAGTCCACACTCTCGAATACATAAAAAGCGAAATCATGTGGGGGAAGAGAAAGAAAAAAGCAGGGATTGAAGGTAATTACACTGAAATTGCTTGCTGTGGTCTAAATATAAACCTGTTCGGAGTGACAGGAAACGGTATAATTTAGTCGTCAAATCGATCTGCATGCTTTAACAGAGAAAGAAAAATCACATGAATGTCAGAAAGAATCATGGAACGGAGTTTTACACAATCATGTGCTCTCTGAAGATCCAGATTTGGGACGTCTACGGCATTATAGACGTCTATAATGGTTTGTTGCCGTTGCTGATAAAACCGAATAAATGTGTCTTACGATTCCTAGACCAAATTCAACCACAAAAAAAGGATAAAAGTCTTTGTCCTGCAAATTTAAAGAGATTATATGCCATGATCCCGCTAGTCTTCCAGGAATCCAGGATTTTGGAGTTGTTTTGGCTAAAAAAAATAAATAAAAATCTTCATCTTGCCGTAGCTTTTCAAAACGTGCAACGTTTTGAGTATTTTTTTGTTTTATTATTTTTTTTTACAATTCAGCTATTTGAATGAGTGAAACTGCAAGCACAGGATTCAAGAACTCCGAACACTGAAGGCACACATGCAATTCCATCACGTGACACGGCCTGAATTTGCAGACAAATTTCTGATACTCCTCTGAATATCACGGAGTTTGCTAGATTTTGGGTTATTTCTATGGTCGTAAAATCACAAATCCTGGAGGTATTAACTCGTCTAAACCTGATTTGAAGAAGGATACATTAAAGTTTGTCTTTTAACGTTAATAAGCTTAAGTTGCTTGTGTCAAAGCAATAGAAGGCTTCATCCTCTGTGAATCCTAACAGGCTAGGTAAACCTTTGCCCATGACCGTAGATGGGTCAAAGATAAAACATCTCCTTTGTGAATCTGTGTAGTGAGAGAGAGAGAGAGAGAGAGAGATGTATATAATTGTGCTATTTATTGTATTGCATGCAAAAAAAAAAAAAAACTGGTCAGTGTTTGCCCCAAAAGGTCACATGACCAGATCCACCCGCTGCCTCACTGATGCTGTTTATGTACAGGCAAAGATCCACTTTGCAAGTCAATACGCGTTCAACGTCCGCATACAGTGTCTTCCGGAGACCACAACACACAGAGCACAAACAGTCCATCACTGGAACGCTCTCGGGAGGAATCCCGTGCTAACTTCCCATAATACAATCTGACTGAGATACAGCTAGCGAGAAGCCGGAGACCTAAACTTTTCGCACAATTAAATAATTTATTCCAGTCGAGAGGAAGTGATGAAGGCTAAAAAAATCACAGAGTGCTTTGGATTAGTCAAGAGACGTGAGGTTTGTCATTTCCGTCACGGCTCACAAGTAACAAGGAATTCCCTTTCTCTGGTTCATTTCTGATTATTACGCCACCCCTCTGATTAGACAGAAGGTGTTGCTTTTTTTAACTCTAACATTATAGTTCCAAGACAAAACACATCGCCTCGGTCGTTTCTATAGTAACAGCTTACACAAGGGATACACACAGGATCTAAAACATTTATTTCTTTATTTATTTATTTCAATGAACAAAGATATATGTTAATTTAGCCGTAAGAAGACGTTTCGGAGAAGAGTTTCCGGCGTCGTGCCGAGTTGGAGAGAACTTTGTGAAAGAAGAATTGTTTACAGCTGCTCTGACGCAGACGTTCCACAACATAACGTGTGACTATAAACAGATTGAATAAAAAAAGAAAAACTCTCCAGGGCATACTGTTATGGAAACAATGGACTTAAAATGAAGTTCAGTGATTATTTTCCTATAACCGCCGGCAACAAAACCACAAAGCCGGCTCACTCTTCGATACGTCTTTGTCACGTGTGCAAACATTTGCAATCTTTAAGTCTGCAGTCAAAATCTTAGGCAAATTGAACTGGGAGAGAGAGAGAGAGAGAGAGAGGGAGGGAGGGAGGGATAAAGACAGGAAAGAAGTAAATCAGCAAAAAAGAACAAAGCCAGAAAGAGGAAAGGAACTGAAAAGAGAAGTGCACATTACTGTGTGTGTGTGTGCGTGTGTGTGTGTGTGTTAAACACACTTCGCATGTGGGTGGCCTCCCCGAATGCAATCGCTATGGCAACGCTTTTTCCTATATGGATATCAGAGCTTTAAACGGTATGAACCTCGAATGCGTGGTTTGTCGGGATCATTATGGATTTTTTTTTTTTTGTGTTTTTCAATTTTTTTTATTTTTTTTTTAGCTCAAAGGAAGCAGACTTTAAAACAAATTTTTTTGCACTTTTACATGACTTTTTGCTCACCAATTTTTTTTATTTTTTTAGAAAGGAAAGCATAGACTCAAAGAAATGTATTTTGATGTATGCAGCATATATAATTTACACATAATATAGTGTTTGAAAAGAAATTCACACTGGTAAAATAATTCTACAATATTTTTTGTTTCTGGAAAAACTGATGAAACATATCATATAAATATATTTCAAGAATCATATATCATACATGACATTAAAATGAAAGTAAATATAACTTATCATCTTGTATCACTTTTGCACGTTACCAGAAAAGTAAATACACTGAAGGATCTTATTACGGACATGGATGCCTTATAAGCCTGCTGCTCCTGTGTAATAACAGGTAATACTCGTGCACGCACTCGACCAGCAACAAGTCTCTCACACTCGACCTTGCTGTGCCCTTGACCCCGCTTGGATCGATTCCAAAAATGAAATCATTTCCTGGTTGCAATTAAGATTCCACATACATCTTCACAACTGGTTCTTGAGGCATCACGTTAACAAGAATGCACAGCAGAGGCGTAATGTTGAAATCTGGCTGAAGTTTAATTAGATCATCGGTCGGTTCACAGGATCAAACCTACATAATAAGGATGGGTAACTATTCAGAGTGCTCTTCCGCCCTTTTCCCATTGGGATTGTATCTTCATGTATTGTGATCATTCATTTATTCATTCATTCAACTTCACTGAAGCCTAATCCACGTGATTTCTTGTTCAGGCTTGAACAAGAAACTCCTTGTGATTAATATTTTTGCCCCCCCCCCAAGACTAAAGTACCCTCCTGATGTTTTGGACCTGTTTTGAATGCATGCTTCCTAGGCAGCGCCTCTGACGTCACTTCGGAATCTCGAACCTGAGTGCTGTCCAGCTATTAATCACCCCCCCCCCCCCTAAACCAGGCATCCAGAATGCCCTGCAATCCTTCTGATCGCTTGTTGCTTTTGTTTACATATTTATTTATTTATATTCTGAGAACTGCATCACTCCGCTGGATTGAGGGCGCTGAACATTCTTCTCAAGTTTCTTCCACGGATACCGAAACCCCTCATTCATTTCCTCCGCCCATTCTCCTCCTCTCCCACCATGGACCTCACCGCACCTTCACGCCTAAAGGAATGAAGACCTAGCTCATGGCGCTTAAATCCACAGAAACACAGCCTGTTGGACTGTTTCCTAGAAGCACCAGCAGGTACGGTAAAAAATTTCGGAGAAAGGGATCGCGTGTTCGCTTTCTTTCATCTGTCGCACGCGCCGGGAGGAACTTTTCCTTCCGTTTTTACTCACCTCCAGCAATGTACGAGCCGAGATTAGAGAGCAGTTCTATCCGTCAACCATTAGCAGGCTCCATGGTCATTCCCGGAGTCTTCAAACTTTCCGACTTCCATCGCTACACCCAGGCAGGAGACAGGCTGCTCTCACCCTCGACGTAGGCGAACTTGAAGAAAGGTTTACCGTAAATACCGGAACAGCGGCGCCCCATGTTCAGATGTCGCAATTTCGCGCATGCGCGATTTTACATTTTTATATAAACTTCACAAGCTGGTCATACTCCAAATGAGTCAAAATTGATACGCATTTCACCAAATTTAAGATCATATGGCACTAAAAGTCAAATATTACGGTATGCCAGGAATAATAAAACTCTCCCACACTCATATTAAAAAATAAATCTGTTTAAATTACTTAAACAATTTAATCACTGCTACTACAGAATAGTAAGATAAATACAGTAAACACGTGGAGAAGCACTGTAAAAGCAAAATGACAGGATTTCAAAAACACCTTAAGCTTTATGGAATACATCACAAAAAAACAACAACAACAACAACAAATGAGCCACACTTCATCCATCAGTTCAACAAAGATGACCAGGGCACATCATCACACTTTAAAGAAGCGGTCTGTCATTTTAAGCGCCCTTTTTTTTTTTTTTTTTTCTAAACCCTTCTCGAACCTCAACCATAAGCCTGTCTTCTCTATTCAAATTACGTCTTGCTCGTGAGCTGAAAAAACGATGCGGTGAAGTGATGAGGTGGAAGAGCTCGTTTCAGGGCCAGAAAAATGTAAACAAATGCTTTATCTATATATTAACAAAATAACTAACAAACTTCATTGCAAGGCAACACTTTAGCTCAGACTTTTCTCCGTGAAACGATGTGACTATTTCAGCTGTATAAACACTTTTGAACTGCACCTTGAAATGCTGTGTGATAAAAAAAAAAATGATACCATTGTTTTGCTAGGTGGAGTATATGTGTTGGCACAGAAGAATGAGTAAAATGTGCTTTGAGGCATAACCTTCTGTTTCTGCATGGGTCTTGCAGTGTAAGGTGGTTAGTATGCGTTTCTGAGGTGGCCTCATGCCAAAAACCTCTAGTATTAGCATGATTAAATGCTAATATGATGGACAGAATGCTTGTGCTTCCTCCTTGTCTCGGTCTCTCTCTCTCGACCTCTCTTTTTCTGTGAGACCATCAGCAGACAGGAACAGCTCGCCCTTTACTCACGAATGTATTTTTTATTCTCCCAGGAGAAAGGGTACTCGGGCACCTGGTTGAAATGACCCATGAGGAAGATGGCCACCGTTCCGATGGAGAAGAGCAAGATGGCCGCCCAGAAGCAGACTTTATCGATCATCTTGCCGATCAGCACCCAGCTCTCCATCTCCTGAGGACGAGAACAAAGAAGAAAGATCATAGAAGCACAAAATATAATATCATGAATATAACAAAATGGTCCATAGTACCTCACACGCACACACACACTACCCCCCCCCCAACACACACACACTTACAGAGCCAATGTCATTCTGTTCCCTTGTGCTCTCTGCTATAAAGTTGCAGGCGTCCACACACTCTTTAATCTCTGGTGCTGCTTGCGCCAAACTTTTGTACAGTCTGGCCGTGGTGCTCACATCGATAGCGTCCACTAGAGGGAGACAAGCACACACACCCAGCAGTTTAGCTATATACTGCCTCTTTTTTAGTAATTTACAAACACATCTGAGGTAAATGTTGTTATTTTGTTCCCTTTTGCATAGTTGCATAGCTTTACTTTATTTGCCAAAATTAGCTGACTGTTAATAGACAGTCCATCTATCTGACTGTGTTTCTGTTCTGTGTTTGTCTGTATATCTATCTGTCTTTCCCTCAGTCTGTCTGTCTGCCATCCATTATCCTGTCTGACTTTCTACCTGTCGCCTGTCTGTCTGTTAATCATCCACCTGTCAGCCTTTCATCCATTTTTCTGTCTATCATTCATCTGCCTCTCTTTATATCACCTGTCTGTCTCTCAGTGATCTGTCTCTCTTTCTATCTTTCATTTGTGACTGTGTCCTCCTATCTGTCTGTTTTTATGTCTGAGATCTGTCTTTCTTTCTATCTATCATTCATGTGTGACTGCTTCCTCCTATCTGTCTATAGGTCTGTCTGTCTATCATTCATATTTATGACTGTCTTTATCATCCATTCATCTGTCTGTCTGTATGTGATCTGTCTTATCTTCTATCTTTCCTGTGTGACTGTGTCCTCCTATCTGTCTGTCTATCAGTCATATTTATGGCTGTCTTTAGCATCCATTCATCTGTCTGTTTTTCTGTCTGTGATCTATCTATCTATCTATCTATCTATCTATCTATCTATCTATCTATCTATCTATCTATCTATCTATCTATCTATCTATCTATCTATCTATCTATCTATCTATCTTTCTTTCTTTCTTCCTTCCTTTCTTTCTTTCTTTCTTTCTTTCTTTCTTTCTTTCTTTCTTTCTTTCTTTCTTTCTTTCTTTCTTTCTTTCTCATGTGTGACTGCTTTCTCCTTCTATATGTCTGTCTGTCTGTGATCTGTTTTTCTTTCCATCTTTCCTGTGTGTCTGTGTCCTTCTATCTGTCCAGTATTCATATTTATGACTGTCTTTATCATCCATTCATCTATCTGTCAGTCTGTGATCTGATTCTTTTTCTATCTTTCAAGTGTGTGTTTGTCCTCCGATCTGTCTATACATATTCATATTTATGACCTTATCATCTATTCATCTGTCTGTCTGTCTGTGATCTGGCTTTCTTTCTTTTTATCTTTCATGTGTGTCTGTGTCCTCCTATCTGTCCATCATTCATATTTATGATCATCTTTATCATCCATTTGTCTGTCTGTCTGTCTGTCTGTCCATGAGTCATCTTTCCCACCATGTATTATTTCTTGCTATCATCCTTTTGTCTGTCTGTCAGTAAGTCACTCAGTCAGTCTGTCTGTCTAATACTAAGTGGTGATCTGAATAGAAGTGTGTACCGAACGATCGTGTGAGCCCATGTCTCTCTCTCTGCTTATCAAACATCATCTCGCTCCGTGGCTGCTTCAACACGTACTCCTCCGCCCGCTGCATCAGGCCAAATGAGCTGCGTCTCCTTTCCCTTACTCCATCCATCCCTGCAGCTTCTTCTCCCTCGTCCACCAGCGGGGTCATACCCAGGAACCGAGGGATCACCTCCAGGAAAATCTAACACAAATGACAAAAAAAGTTACTTTAAAAACAGAACAGCAACATACTGTATCATACAGATGTACCAAATAAGACAGATAGTGAAGACATACATGTTTGAGTCTGCGAGACATGGAGTGTGTGCTCGGGGTCCGGCAGGAGTAGTTCAGAACGATGATGCAGTTTGTGACGATGAGCGTAGTGACAGACATGACGAAGATCAGGTACCTGAGAGGAAGATTCCAAAGCACAGAAATGAATACCCAGTCAATAAATGTTTTTGGAAAAGTTCTTTTTCCATACAGATGCCCCATGTTGAACAAAAGGGCTAAAACAAACCCGATATTCACACAGAGAGACTCACTTTCCGATAAGAGGTACAGAGAGAGATGTTTCTGGAACCTTCTGAGCGATCAGAAAGAGGAAGACAGTCTGAGCCAGGAGGACGGAGATGGACACGGTTATCTTCTGTCCTCCCGCTGGAAAGGGAGTCAGAGAAAGGAATAGAAAAGAAATATGAAGCAAGAAGAAAAAAGAAAGGACCAGAAATAACTATTTAAGCCCCCCATACCCCCCCCTTTCTCACCCTTAGCAGGCATGAAGTAGGCCAGTACGACGAGTGAGGAGATGAGTGAACAGGGCAGAATGATGTTGATGATGTAGAAGAGGGGTTTTCTCTGGATAATGAGGTTGAAGTAGACCTCCTGGTACTCCAGGTCATCCGGGGAATAGCGTGGGTTGGTAAGTTTGCGTGCCGGCCGATGCTTGATAGCCCACTCACCGTTTTCTGCACAGACACATGATTAGCTTGAGGGTGAGCTGGTGTTAACGTGTGACTGGATAAATATCTAGAACAGTTTCATATCTAGGTCCAGGACATGTAAAATGCCAGTAGCTAAAATGATCAGTGGGTATGTTCATGTTACCAGTGAAGGCCTCGGGGTCGATTTCCACCCACTCAATGGGCATGTTGGTGTCGCCATCAATAGCCAAGATTATGTTGATCTCGTTAGCGCTGTATGTCTGAGACCTATCAAATACAGCCGAGACATCAATACGTTTATCATTCTGTTGATTGCTAATTTGACAGATGTTTGGAATTTTCAAACTTATTCATCTGTATAGGGCTGGAATGGTAGAATGTTGCTTCATTGTACCTACCTGAAGATCAGCGTACAGTTTTGCCAGTCGAATGGGAAGTAGGTAATCTCTATAGCGCAGGTGCTGCGGTAGATGGCTGGGGGTAACCAGTACACGGAGCCATCACTGGAGATTAGCACGTTAGCATAGTACGCGACATCAAAATTCCCATCGATGCTACAAAGAAAAGGCAAGAGAGGACAAAAAGATTGGGATGTCCAGTTTTCACTTTGCTAAATAAAAATGGGAAGAATTAGACGACAGGCTCACTTATTCTCCAGCACTATATCCGGCCGCCACACAGTGGTGCAGGGTACACGGATAATATCGATGCCGTAGTACTCTGAGGTGTTCCATGTTAGACGATAGTCATTCCATTGCTGAAGCCGGGAGAGTATGAAAATAATGCGAAAGCATACAATGGAAAGATTTTGGAAAAAGGCTAGATGTGTACCTTAACTATGCACGTTAGAGGCTACGTATCCTGATTGTTTAATTCAAATCATATTGACATAATCAATTTAAGACATGCTCAGAGACTCATTACTCACGATCTCGAGCCATACACTGGTGGTTAGCGTCTCCTCTTTCTCGTTCTGTCAAAAATCCAGATATTTGTATCATAACCAGTGTGAATGACTCAAAAAATGAAATCAAAACCAACAATATGTACAGCAGCCTGATTTGTTTGCAGCGTAAAGGTGGAGTCAGCAGTCCTGTATAAAAAAGTGTTGAGATTTATGTAGACGTTTTCATCATATTATAGAAGCTGCCAATAAAAGCAAAGGATGTGCCTCAATTTCTAACCAATCAGGACCAATACTGCCTGTCAATTAATTGTGCAAATATTTTTAGAAAGCTTTCCTTTGTCACTAGCATTGTTCGGGCATGTGTTCTTAAATTGAAAGCAGTATTTGCACTGATGGAAAGAATTTGAACCATCCATCCATTTTCTATACCCGCTTTATTCCTAATTAGGGTTACAGGGATCTGCTGGAGCCTATTCCAGTGCACATTGGACAAAAGGCAGGGGTACACCCTGGACAGGTCACCAGTCCCTTACAGGGCCACATATATATATATATACACTATATTGCCAAAAGTATTCGCTCACCCATCCAAATAATCAGAATCAGGTGTTCCAATCACTTCCATGGCCACAGGTGTATAAAATCAAGCACCTAGGCATGCAGACTGTTTTTACAAACATTTGTGAAAGAATGGGTCGCTCTCAGGAGCTCAATGAATTCCAGCGTGGAACTAGGATAGGATGCCACCTGTGCAACAAATCCAGTCGTGAAATTTCCTCGCTCCTAAATATTCCACAGTCAACTGTCAGCTGTATTATAAGAACGTGGAAGTGTTTGGGAACGACAGCAACTCAGCCACGAAGTGGTAGGCCACGTAAACTGACGGAGCGGGGTCAGCGGATGCTGAGGCGCATAGTGCGAAGAGGTCGCCAAGTTTCTGCAGAGTCAATCGCTACAGACCTCCAAACTTCATGTGGCCTTCAGATTAGCTCAAGAACAGTGCGCAGAGAGCTTCATGGAATGGGTTTCCATGGCCGAGCAGCTGCATCCAAGCCATACATCACCAAGTGCAATGCAAAGCGTCGGATGCAGTGGTGTAAAGCACGCCGCCACTGGACTCTAGAGCAGTGGAGACGCGTTCTCTGGAGTGACGAATCGCGCTTCTCCATCTGGCAATCTGATGGACGAGTCTGGGTTTGGCGGTTGCCAGGAGAACGGTACTTGTCTGACTGCATTGTGCCAAGTGTAAGGTTTGGTGGAGGGGGGATTATGGTGTGGGGTTGTTTTTCAGGAGCTGGGCTTGGCCCCTTAGTTCCAGTGAAAGGAACTCTGAATGCTTCAGCATACCAAGACATTTTGGACAATTCCATGCTCCCAACTTTGTGGGAACAGTTTGGAGCTGACCCCTTCCTCTTCCAACATGACTGTGCACCAGTGACAAAAGCAAGGTCCATAAAGACATGGATGACAGAGTCTGGTGTGGAGGAACTTGACTGGCCTGCACAGAGTCCTGACCTCAACCCGATAGAACACCTTTGGGATGAATTAGAGCGGAGACTGAGAGCCAGGCCTTCTCGTCCAACATCAGTGTGTGACCTCACAAATGCACTTCTGGAAGTATGGTCAAAAATTCCCATAAACACACTCCTAAACCTTGTGGACAGCCTTCCCAGAAGAGTTGAAGCTGTTATAGCTGCAAAGGGTGGACCGGCGTCATATTGAACCCTATGGATTAGGAATGGGATGTTACTTAAGTTCATATGCGAGTCAAGGCAGGTGAGCGAATACTTTTGGCAATATAGTGTATATATATATATATATATATATATATAATCAGACAACCACACACAGGCAATTTGGAATTACCAATCAACCTAATGTACATGTTTTCAGGCTGTGAGAGGAAACCAGAGTACCCAGAGTAAACCCACAGGGAGAACATGCAAACTCCACACAGAAAGGCCCCTGCCTGTTCAAACCCAGGATTCAAACCCAGGACCTTCTTGCAGTGAGGCAACAGTGCTAACCACTTAGCCACCCTGCTGCCCAAAATTTGAACCAATGCTGACTAAAACCACTGACTATACCTTTACTGCAAAGTATCCGGTTTATTGATCTTGCCATCTTGTTCATGTATAAAACAACGTTTACATTTACGACTTTGGTATTTAATATCAAGAATAGGTTGTTACCAAGGAGATCAGGTTGGTGAGGGTGAGTTTGACCTGAACATCCACCTTGTCATCTGGGTGCTTCGCTGGCCGGATGTTCTTACTGTAATTCTTAAAAATATCTGCTATGAGCTTAGACTCTTCATTGGCACTGACTGGAGAGAGAGAGCAAGTGAGAGAGAGAGAGAGAGAGAGAGAGAGAGAGAGTTTCTCCTGTTTACTAAACCACAGCTCTGTTGAATTCTGGGTTCTGATTAAGATCTCGATTCATAGTGCAGCTGCAAATCACAGGTTTGTATTAACATGCTCATGCTAATACATTATTGTTTCTATAGTAACCACTTGCACGGGGATTTGTATGGAGAACACTGAATGGAAGTTTTTGTGAGTGTCAGTGCTTTGTGACTTTGTGGGATTTACTGTAAAACGTGTGCTCCTGTTATGTAAGCCAAATATAGATATAATATTCCTAATATGGAATAAAATATGCTGCTAAGATAAAATATCCAGTAAAATGTAAAAGGTAAAAGATGACATTCACTTTAACCTCATTGTTTATTACTTTCCTGGAGACTAGAGACTAGATTACTTCCCTAGAGCACCAAGAGACTTATTCCTTACATAGCGAACATCAAAAAAACTAAACCACTAGCGAAGGATATACTATTCTGACAGCTGGAGAGGCAAAATGGTCTAAAATAGAGATGATCTAAAATAGAGATCCCATTCTAGGACTCTCTCCAACACATCAGAGTTTTACAATACCTGCAAGCAACAGTAACAACTGTTCAGCATGTGATTTAGCTGTTGAAAAGTTTGGACCAGAGGCAAGAGAGACAGAAGAGAAAGTAGTAGCAAGGTAGACTAGAGAGAAAGGAAGACAGGACATTACAGATAGGCTCTGCATTCAAAAAATCCACACCTACCTTGCGATACTGTATAGACAAGCACAGTCACAACCAAACATGCCCAAACAGACCGGGCCGCCATCGCCACACTTTGTTGATCGCCACCTTCGGCACACCCGAGTGAGAGTTTGTAAGAAAGGAACACCAAGAGCACTTCTGTCTGAGTGGCTCCTTGCCCTTCCTGAGCTTCAGCTGTTGTTGAGCTCGGCTCGGGTTACACTCCCACACTTGGCACAGCTCTTAAAGTCAACCCTCGGTTTGGCCCCTCATCATCGGGGCCATCATTAGATGAAACCTTGGATCGTTATTTCCCGCTTTCAGCTTGATACCTAGACGTCATAGTGCTGATAATGGAAAAACGTTGTCATATGCTTTACTACTACTAATAATATATTTAGGACAGAAGAATATTGACATTATACATTATTTACATTTAAATAATATTGCCACATTTACCGCAGTGTTAAAGCATGACAGCGAATCCAAAAGGTCCTGTTAGTGTGCGATCTTTCATAAAGAATCAGAGCAAAGTTACCTGATGGAGTGGAGAGCAGGCTGCAAGGCTCTTGTCCATTTTACCCAGTACGATATAAATAACCAGCACTTTGACTGCCAGGGTCAATGGCACAGGAGGTGTATATTTATGTGTGTGAGTGTCTGTCTGACTGCATAATTAAAGCTTTGACAATGTGCAGAAAAAAGCATTAAATGGAATAATAATAATAATAATAATAATAATAATAATAATAATAATAATAATAATATGTAGTCTTACAGTTTGTAGAATGTAAATGAATGTGCTTTAAGAAGTTTTTCCAAATACATTTCATGTAAAGGGCATGATGTTAAAGAAAAATGATTTGGAGGTTCGATTCTTGATTACCTAATACTTTAGGGGTTTCCTCTGGGTATTCAGGTTTTCTCCCCCAGTCGAAATGACATGTACTGTAGGTTCCATATCTAAAATGTCTGTGGTGTGAGTGTGTGTACGACAGATTGGCAGCCTGTCCAGCGTGTCCAGGGAGTCCTCTAAGAGCCTACTCCTGGTATAGGTTCCAGGTTCCCAGGATGGACGAATCCTGAAGTGTGTTGTTCCTCTCACAACACTGCTAAGATTTCTTATTTATTATAGAACATGTCCTATTTTTAACTTTTTTTCGTCTAATGTTGTTCAAGAAAAATAAGTTAGAGCCAAACAAAAACAGCTGAGAAATATAGGACCAGGAAATCTTAGATCTGATACTGTTCAGACATTCAGAAGGTTCAGATGTAATTTATCAGTATGCTTCATTCCATAAGTAGTGCAATGGTCTGAGTATAATTGGGACATTCACCTAGATTGCAGAGTTGACTTTCTACCAGTCAGTGTGAAAAATATTGCAAAACGTTTTATTGAACTTCAAATCAACCTACATGAATGGGGAATAGTCAAAGAGCCGGACATGGAGTTTACGGTTACTCTACCGTAGGGTCTCGGTTTCCACTAGTATTTATAGAGCAGTATAGATGGAGATGTCAGGAATTCATCTAGTGCTCCAGTTAGATCTAATGACACTTGGGTAGAGTAGCCAAGGAAACAACAGCTGTGTCTGTCGGCTTGCACAGTGTACTGATGGAACGTAGTAACAGAAACATGACGCTTACGGGTACGCATTTGGATGTTTTTGCTTCTCCGGTTTCCTCCCCCCGCCTGAAAACATCCTATCCTTATCCAAGACCTGTTAGAATCAACAGCATTGTGGTATAAAATAATGGAATCTGGTATAAAGTCTAGAACAAGGCTCTGAATTTTGCTATTGCATTCATTTATTGATTTTTCATTTACCAGATACAATCCAAACATCAGGCTGAGTTGTCGAAGATTAAGGTCCAAAGGTGGCTTCCTGGCAGTACAAGTACATGTAGAATATATGTAAACTAAATAGAAAAATTTACAAGAAAAATAAACACAGCTTCTTACTGAATTTCCTACTACAGAAACATTCCAGCTATTATTAAAAAATGCTTTTTGTTCTGCCTTTATTGTCCATTTGTTGTTTGATTCCAAGGGGCATGTTGACCCCCATTCCCTGCCCTCTTGGGCCACCGGGTTCTGCTATTCGTGACATGTCAGGAGAATATGACGTGACAAAATTCTTATCGGTGAGATCTCCTCGAGGCGATGCAGACTAATAGCGTTTGTAATCATGTGCACTAAACAGGGTTGCTATAGGACATTGCCTTATAAGCAGCAATTGGTTACACATAACTAATCTATGGACCCACAGACTGAGCAACCTGACATGAGTGTGAGAGAGAGTCCATAAATCAGCTGTCCACTGTGAGGAGAAGTAGAAAGAGCAGAACCAGGCATCTATACCAGCAAATAGTACAATTTTGTTTCATCTTTATAGGCTTTACTAATTTCCAACCACAAAGTACAAGAAGACCAGATGAAAGTAGAAAAAAAATCTAAAAAGAGATCTCGGAGATGGACCAGCCGGTGAGCATGTGTATATGGAAGAAAATATTGTAAAGGAGACGGAAAACAGCAGGGCACTATGGGAGTGAGAGGAAGAGCCACTTTGGCTGTCATCGTCATCATCATCTCTCTTTTCTCTCTATGGCTCTGTAAGTACATTCTGCGTGGTGTTAAAATGATATGATAATTAACCCATATATGCTAGGATTTAATCAGAAGTGCTAATCAGTGACTGTTGACAGTGGTATTAAATGCGAGCTTGAAATATAATATCTATCAGAAGCTCATTCATTTTATCATTATTATCAAGCTCTCATTAATGGCATAATAAGAACAATGCTGGACAAACTGGTACTACACACATGTAAAGGCTGAAAAGAAACGAAACCAAACCAAAACAAGCAAACAACAATACTGTACCTTTTGTTTTCCCACTCAGGTACGCATGATGTACATGGAAATTCTCTCCGCATGAACAATCTTCCACACTATTAATTTTGCCTTCCAAGTCATTCATTTTGGCATTCCAGTCACTTTTTCTTTCAAAAAGATCTCTTCTCTTTTGTTTAAGGTGGAGTATGTAAGGATTGAAAGTGTCTTTACATGTCTAATAATCACATCATTTTAAAGATATCTCACAAGTAAACGTGTTTTATGAAATTACTAAACAACAGACATCCCTAGTTGACTAATTTCAGAATCCTGTGCCCAGGAATTGAAGGTAAAATGAGGCGAAAAAGGCAAAAAGAGAAAAGAAAAGAAAAAAAAAAAGGTTGGGGTCATCTGCAGTAATGGGAAGGCAAAATATCAATCATTTTAATACAGTTGCAATTCACTTCATATCCAGCAGAGGGCTCTAAAAACACACTCCGCTAACAGTCACGAGTATACGGACCTTAGATAAGACATGTTCTATATTTTCCCCCCAAAAATGTCTCTACAGTTTTTCTTGTACAATACTGTGCCATAGTGTAGTGTACTGTAGTGCAGAAACAACTAGTGCCCTGCTTTGCCTGTTTATTATAACAACACAAAGTCCAAAATCCTGCATTTAGTCATTGTGGGTGTGTGTATTTAAGATTACTGGCATAATCATCCTTAATGGCTATGTTTTCATCTTCCATGCTCATATGAATGGTAATTTTTTTAGGTTTGTTCGTACATTCCTGCTCCACGTTCCAGGTGTCACTCTTCAGTAGGAATTTTGAAAACCATCATTATATATGAATGAGAAGGTGCCAATATTTTACGATTCCAACTTATTTGTTATTTGTCTGGTGGTTTAAACAGAACCTTGGGACTGGACTAGAAGAGCTCATTCTTTGCCCTTGGTAATGATTAACCCTATCCTGCCTGAATTATTCCTGTATATGATGTTATCACGTGGAAAGTTTACCTAAGCTTCTGTTTATGATAGATGAGAAATGAATCTTTTCCAGAACTTGTTAGTACGCAATCTCCTGCAGTATACTCCTACTGTCCTTTTTTTTTTTTTTTTTTTATAGATGGTGGTTTAGATCATTACTGGGAAAACTGCCGAAAGGATTCCATTACAGAAGAACATGTATGTCTATTTCTGTGAATAAACTGCCTGCTGTCTTCTATAATGAGCTTCTTCACCATACGAGAAACTCAGAACTGTCACTTTCTTCACTTTGCTCTTTGACCTATTACACTTGCTTTCTTAGTCTACCAGTTTGTACGGGAGTAACACCTGGTCAGAAGACAACCCGCCTCCACTGGAGGTATGTCCGGGACAGAAATTCCAGTTTGCTTACTTGCTGATGCATCTGCAGGCTGCACCAGTGTCAACCAATGATGTTTTGCTAAAGCCATACCTAGCCAGCTGGGATGAGCTCATCAAGTAAGAAAGCACATAATACTAGCAAGTACCTGTTTGTAAAAAATGTACTCTAGAGAAAGTCTCTGTTATAGGGTTCATCAGGTTACTTAGAGAATCTCTGGCTAGTTTTCTAGAATTCTTAGTTTTCTAAAGGGGTTCAATTTGACTCATTAGAAACATGATATTTTCTAGATTTCCTCAGGCTCCTTAGGGGATTCTTTGGCTAGTCAAGACTTCTTGAAATCCTAAATGACTTCTCAGTTGTAGAATTCTTCCATCTATTAGGTTCATAAACAGGTTGAAGAAACTTTTTGAGAAATAGGGTTCTTCAGGTTCCTCAGATATTCTAAGAGGTCTTAGCTCCCTAAAGAACATTCTCATGAGAAATTCCCAGTTGTAGGGTTGCCCCAGAGGTACTTACCAAAACTTTTTGTAGGACTAACAGTAGAACACTGGAATACTGGATAATCTCAGCATGTAACAAGCAAAAATCACACCAACATTTTTGGTCCAATTTTCCATTGTTTTACTCTGAAATGTTGGTCTTTGCTTTTAGGTTCATGGAGACCTTGGGACCTATGGTGGGTATAATCTCCCAGGAAATTGAGACAAAGACCTCCATTATCCGCAAGCTTGCCAAAAAAGAGGAGGAGGAGAATAATCCGCAAGGAAGAAATGCTTCAGCCTCACATGGTGCATATGTTTCAGTGCGCTCCATGATCGTAGCAGAGCTGGAGCGGGGTTTCGTGAACTTTGATCGGTTGACGGAATCAGGTTGCAGGACTCTTTTGCGCCTCCATCGTGCTCTCCTCTGGTTGCAGCTCTTTCTACACAGCCTGGCTGACAAAAAGAAGGAAATGATGGAGCACAGTCCATCTGAGCTCTGTCGAGAGGCTTATCGACTCACGCTGGCTCAGCACCACTCCTGGTGGGTGAAGAAGGCGGCGGAGCTAGCTTTCGTAGCAATGCCTGAGAGACGGTTCTTCTACAAACTGATGTGTGTGAGAACGCAGGCAGAGGCATCAGCGTTGTTGAACAGAGTGGTCAAAGCCATCCAGATAGTCTATGACAGGACTCAAGTGGCACTGGTGGAATATGATATGCTAGCACTACCCTAAAGACATGGAGTTTGGACATATATCAACAATATAACAAGGTGTCCAGGAACTGCATGCAATGTTGGTAAATACCATACAAAAGCACAGCAGTTTAGTGATGCCATGATGATATAATGTCACAGCATGCTAGCAACGTTCCATGAGGACACACAGCATGCTAGCAGTAGCATAAGGATGCACAGCAAGCTAACAGTACCATAAGGACACACAGCAGGTTAGAAATACCATGAGGACAAACAGTATGGTAGCAACACCATAAGGGCACAAGGCATGCTAGCCATGCATGCCACAAGGAGCCATAAGTGTGGTATCCTTATGGTGTTGCTAGCATCCTGTTAGTCCGTATGGTATAGTCAGCATGCTGTGATGCTAGTGATAACGTATGGATGTACAGTTTGCTAGCAATACCATAAGCATGCCCAGCATGCTAATTATACTCTAAGGACTCTCATACAGGCTAGCAATTCCAAATGAATGCACTTTGTCACAAATGTCCTACATTAAGTCAGTGTTTAGTAAATATTTGACAGGCCCTTTTTGAAAAGTCATGTTTTTTAGCAGGTCTGGTGCTCTTTCTTTCATTAGGTCATGGGTTTTTTTTTTTTATCATATCAGGGTTTACAACATACTGATACCTAAAGACAGTTTGGACTCTGGCCTGAGTGATTTCACAGACAGCACACACTGAAACGCATAGATAAACACAATCATCAATCACTAGTACTGTTAACAACTTGGTGCTAAGCCTTTTACATTTACATTTCTGGCATTTGGCAGACGCTCTTATCCAGAGCAATGTACAAGAGTGCTTTGAAGTCTCTATCAATTAATACATTAACACTGGTTCAATAGGTCACAGACTTAGGATTCCATCAGCCTAAAGGGGAGGTTGGCAGGTTTTTTTTTTTTATTTAACATACAACAATACATAAAGCAAACAGAGAAAGTAAGAGCTAGTTTTAGTGTTTCAGGAAGAGGTAGGTCTTCATCCGGCGTGGTCAGTGACTTGGCCGTACGGACATCTACGGGAAGTTCATTCCACCACCTCGGTGCCAGAACAGAGAAGAGTCTTTATGTATGCCAAACTCTTACCCTGAGAGATGGTGGGACCAGTTGAACAGTGCTAGTAGATCAGAGGGAGCAAGCTGCAGTGTGAGGAGTAATAAAAAGCTTTGAGATAAGAGGGTGCTGGTCCATTCTTGGCTTTGTAAGCAAACATCTATGAAAGCATGGTTTGCCAAGTTTGGAGTGGAAGATCTTGAGTGTCCTGCAAAAAAGCCCTTACCTCAACCCCACTGAACACCTTTGGGATGAACTGGAACACAAACTGTACCTCAGACCTCCTCACCTGACATTAGTGCCTGATGAACTTAATGTGCACAAATCCCAACCAAATCTGGTGGAAAGCCTTTCCCAGAAGACTGGAGGATATTATAACAGTAAAGAGGGTCTAAATCTTGAATGGGATGTTCAACAAGCACATATAGCTGTGATGGTCAGGTGTCCACATATTACTTTCATATGGTGTATTTATGACCTTAAGGTGTATTCTTGAACTTGGTTTCAAAACTATTTGGATGATTTCTTTCACTCTTTGAGGACACCCTCTGTTCCACCAAATGCAACCACAGCAGCTCTACCACCAGAACCCACTATATGTCATATTGTAAAACTGGCCAGTTCAGAAATGTGTAGCAGATATGTGTTTACATACATGTCCAAAGGCAATGTATCCATCCAAATCCGTCTCCTTCACCGGTAATAAACTTCTCTGGTTTCACTGCATTTCTTACCATTAATTTTTCAAAGCACAGAACGATTTTTGCTCACAGGGGAGTCATCTGTCTGTGCTGCGTGCTTACTGCTTTCAGCCATGTTTAATGTAACAGACTGTGATGGAGAGAAGGGTTGTTTGGAGTTTGGACTATAAAACGGCCAACAAGAAGGCCATGTCAATGCAAACAAAAATCTTTGTTATGCAGTTTTCCGAATGGATTTTCTCAGCTATGTAGCACAATTGTGTGGACGCCATGACTTAAACAAATTTTTTGATCAGATTTAGGTTATTTGTACAAATAAGAAACAAAAACAAATCTACTACTTCACCGAAACACTCCTGCAAATTACATTCTATACAGCACACAGCTCTGGTTTCCGCTACCTTGTGTGCAGTGGTAGAGCTGGTTGTGGGAGAACCGCGCCCAGGGATTGTAGAAGCTGAACTTTTCCACTAGAAGGTGCAATTAGCTCCACTAAAGCGCAGCATGCATCTTGCACCATGCACATGCACAATTTTTGAAGATATAACCTGTTCTAGTTCAAGATGTGATCGAAAACTAATCAGAATAGTCAAGAGAATATTTGGGGGCAGTGGTGGCTCAAGTGGTTAAGGCTCTGGGTCGTTGACCGGAAGATCAGGGGTTCAAGCCCCAGCACTGCCAAGTTGCTACTGTTGGGCCCTTGAGCAAGGCCCTTAACCCTCTCTGCTCCAGGGGTGCCGTATCATGGCTGACCCTGTGCTCTGACCTCAACCTCCAAGGATGGGATATGCGAAGAAAGAATTTCACTGTGCTGTAATGTATATGTGACAAATAAAGGCTGTTTCATTTCATTAATGTGGAGTGGTTCCTGCTCTACTGAATCTGATCTTAAAAATCAAATATGAATATCAAAGATCTTTAAAAGCAAATATTCTTCGTAAAACACTAATAACGACAATTTAGCCCAGAGTCTGTAGCATGGGATGATATTTGAAGTTTATTTCACAACAACATGATAAAATCCGGCTAGTGACAGCACTCTGTGTGTGTGTGTGTGTGTGTGTAAATGTCTGTCACCTGCTTGTGATAGGTCTATTTTAGACTCCCAAATACGCTTAATGCGCCCTAATCTCTCTCTCTAGCTCTCTCTCTGTCTGTGTGTGTGTGTGTGTGTGTGTTATTGTCATTTGTACACAGACAAAATGAAATGAGAAAGAGAGACACAGAGATTATAGTAATGTCATGTGAAAGTCAGGCTGGATTGTGATTAAATAGGTTAATATAAACTGATTCAAAGTCTAATAATCTAATATTCTTAGCAGAAAATGTCAGTGTGTGTGTGTGTGTGTGTACTTATGTACGAACATTTTCCACCACAAAATACAACGCACAGCGGAGCGTTCAAAATTTTCCATGTAGCTCTTGAATTCGCGTTTTATTTGGTTAATAATTTCAAGCGTTAAACATTTTTTCTTTATTATTTTACATTCCATAGCATTACATTCTTCTTTTCAAATGAGAAAGCAACAAGAGTAAAAATACACACTGTTATAGATATATATATATATTTTTTGGAAAGAAAAAAAATCAAATAAAATTGCCACACAATCAAACCATGTATTATTTTTCAGATGTACATAGAATAATATTTTTTATATATATATATATATATTTCTATCTATCTATCTATCTATAATGCCTATAATATACTACATTTCATATTGCTACACTCTGACCAACTCAAAAAGGCAATCCGAAAAGATAATACGCCGCAGAATATTGCTTTTTCAACGCATCACCTTTGTCAAATAGATATTTGTTCTGTTAGCTGTGAAATGGCGGCAAGTAACACTGACGATCCGGTTTCTTCAGTGATCCATGGAGGGGGCGAACGAAATCACTTCCGAAAAAAAAAAAAAAGAAATGACGCAGATCATGACATCTGATTCCTCCGTTTCAGGAGGTAGTATTTTTATTTTTTAATTTTTTTTAGATCTTAAACCTTGTGGTCACGTGTGCTGTATTTGTTTGAATTATTATTGTTATTATTATTATTATTTTTTTTTATATAATACGCCAGCATGGAATGTCTGTGAGAGACGCAGGTAATGATATGCAACACGAAACCTGTGGCTCATGAATATTTATGACTTGGACCCCTGTGGTCTGAAAGATCAGCTATCCACTGAGGTATTAAATATGCATCAGAGAGAGAGAGAGAGAGAGAGAGAGAGAGCACAGGAGTTGCCTCCAGCACACACACACACACACACAATTACAGCAGTAAGGAATGGCCAGAAAGACAGGAAGAAGAACGGCAAGGTACAGGGGCAAAAAAATTTACAAAAAAAGGTGCTGAGCAGCACACACACACACACACACACACACACACAAAGAGTTCAAGAAGTTCGCCATGAAATAACAAAATGAAAAAAGAAGACATTATGCAATTAACGACAAAAAGAAAAAGGAAAGAGAGTAAGTAAGCAAGCAAAGAAAAGATGAAAAGATCATTTGAAAGATGAAAAAGACAATATAAGAAAAAAGGGGGGTGGGGGGTGGGATGGAGGGATGACATCCTGTCCTGGATTATCCAATCAGATTAAGAGATTAGGCAGGTAGATGGAGAGCACACATATCTGATCTGCTGGAGGACATACCATATGTGTGTGTATGTGTGTGTGTGTGTGTGTGTGTGTGTGTGCCCCGTCAAAGAGCAAAAAGGAAGTGAGACAAAACAGACTCAGTTGTCTCGGCTCGAGTAAAAATTATAATAATAAAAAAAACCCAGTGATAAAGATTAGTGAAGCTGTTTTTGTTTGTTTGTTTGTTTTATATGTGAAATGATTTCTTATTTATGAAAAAAACAAAACCCTAAGACACTCTACTTTTGTACTTTTCAACAATGTCTACCACTCGACTATTCACGGAGAGTGAACGCTCCCAAAAATATGTAAGACAGAAGAAAATATGAGGACAAGGTAAAGACACACACACACACACACTTAGTGGCATATGAAACCATATACACACTCCCACACACTCAAACGTCAACGAACAAGACCAAGTGCAAATCAATACAAACGCCAGCATCGTCTCTTTCTTTCTTTCTTTCTTTCTTTCTTTCTTTCTTTCCTTTTCTTTTCTTTAAATCGACGTGAAATACATTATTATACATGCAAAACTATAATATATCACTTATTTATACATTTAGAGATATATATAAATAAGCAGAAGAAGCTTCACCTCATGTGAATGAGGCATGCTGGGTGGAGAACGTGTGCGTGACGTCAGCAGTGATGATAAAATGAGGGCGAATCGCAGAAACCGTGCCATGGTTTTGTTTATTTATTTATTTATCACCATTTTAGACACAACAGTGTCAGATATATTATTTTTCAATATAATGTCTGGCGTCTGGATCTAGTTATAACGCGTAAATACAAACATCGAGACACGCAGCCGATACACGAGAGATACAATGACGAAAGTAGATTTTTACTGATATTTGGGTCGCTTCAGTGGGCGGTGCCTTGCACCTGTTGACCAATCAGAGACGAGTATTTTCCGACTGAAGTCGTTGCTAGGGTGCAGCTGTGTGGCTGAAAAGGTGCACAAGCATTTTTACAGATATAAAAATGGCCAGTTTATTTGTATTACGAAGAGTTTATTAATATTTATTAATATTGTTGTTTATTAATATTTGAGGAATTTCTGGGTGGAAGGATACACCGTATAATCTTTAAAGTTAATTAGAAAATATACGTATCGTTAGTGTGTAAGCGTAGGAGAGAATTCACACACACACACACACACGCTCTCTCATACACACACACTCACACTCATACACACTCACATGCAGAAAAACGGCGTTAGCAAGTAAAATTCCACTCACACTTTTTAAGCACCCCCTTGCTCTCGATTCCGTTTATTGTACGCTTCCGTAAATCGGTGTTTTGCCCCATTTTGAGTCACGTGACCCGATCCATCACAACCTCTCCGCCTCTCCATCAAATCCTCACTGCTTTCCATCGTGAATGTTTCTTTTACATTATAGTCATGCAGTATAAATAGATTTCTCATGTTCAGATTAAACTAGTAATACTTGGAAACACTTAGTGTATACACACACACACACACACACACACGCACAAATTTTTGATGACACATCTGATCGTATGAGAGTGGTGTGTTTGTCTCTGAGTGTGGTGAATGGTCTATGTGTGTGTGCGTATAAAGCAGATGTCTATGTGTATACACAAGAGCGTCTAAGGAACTTCACAGACTCCCTTCAAACTAATTCTTCGTGTTGATCCTCAGCTTGAACGAGACGCGGCCGGCGAACTTGTCGCGGTCGTTGTTAGACTGGATGTTGCCGGCGATGATCTTGCATTCCACGTTCACGTCGGCGTTTAGCGTCAGGCTCATGAACTTGACGGCCACCAGAGGCTGAGAGTAGTTCACCTGTGGCGGAGAGTGACAGTTACTAGCTGATGTTTCTTTGTATTAAATGAGAACGCATTTTGAATTTGGACCCGCCCACCAGACCGCTCCACCCTTTTTGTGCATCCTCTGACACATGGAAAGCCAGCCAGTTGACAACACACTTGTCAACTTTCAGCCCTCTTCCGCATACATAATCTCACAGACACACACGATTGGCCAATGTTGCTGTGACTGACAGGGAAGTCAGCGTCCCTATCCCTCCCACCCATTCTTAATGACCAATCAGGGTTGTGGAAGGTGTCCAGTATCAGCATTTATGTAGTATAACAATCATTTCTGTCGTATATTCTGTGTAACAGTGGTGAGCCATTAGGGCCAGCAAGGCCTTCTCTGCTGGCCTAAACGGCAGTGATCTGAATCACTGATGTGCATTTTAATATATTTAAGATATTTTTCCATGAATGTGTATTAAATTATTCCCAATAGTCTATTCTCTACATTTCATAGCTTTTCTCTTGGTTGTGCTGAATCCAGTAGTGTATATTTATGATAAGAGTATTTATCCAATCATATTTCAGCTAGTGGATGACATCATGTGTTGCCAGGGTGAAAGAAATCTGCCTTAAGGCCTACAGAATCAATAGTGCAGGCGCCCAAAGCTTAAAATAAGTGGCAGTGAAATTGTTACATTAACCAATCAGATTTCGAGTTGGGGCCATCTAGCAGGCATACGATTACGTCAGCAATTTCCCGTCCTTTGATTGGATAGTTGGAGTAGTCAGAGGCAGCGACCCGCCCATCTACAGTGTTTCTATATTTGCTGCGTCTCATTCGGATGCTGCATCCTCCGGAGATTGCAGTTTGCATACAGCATCAAGAATGTCTTTTTTGAGAAAAGTAACCGTAATAAAATGGACTATTCCGTGTGAGGTGTGAAATACTGTAGACTAATTTCTTTTTTACTTTTCTATTAGAAATAGAAATTAGAAATGTACGGCCCGCCACTGCTGTCTAATATTCCCTTCAGGGAACTGGTTTCAACATAATGACGGATAGACACAGATTACAAACATGTTGTTTTCTTAATAAAAATTGCTGCGGTTTAAAAGGAGCAAAAGACTTTTCTGATTCTTTACTTTTCACCAGATACACATTCATCAACTGTCATTTTACAATATTCATATGCTGTTTTTGTATTATTCTGTCTACTTATTTTTCCTAATTCCGTTTAATTTTATTTTTACTTTTAAATTCCATATCTGACTTCATATTTGGACAGTCGTAAAAAGCATTTCATGTACATGACTAATAAACGTCGGATATCATTAGTACAGTTTCTGGCATGTACCTGTGCCTTCTTGCCATAGTAAGGGAAGTACATGTGGTTGAAGGTGCCGTTGGCAGGAAAGTATGTCACGTTCCCCATCTTGTCTCCGTCATCACCCTAGAGCAAGAGGTTAAGAAGCAAACAGAAAGAGAACGATAGAGAGTTGATAGGAAAGGACAGTCCATCAAATTTCATCCAGGACAGAATAAAAGAACAGGGGAAATAACAAGCAGCTCGGTCAATATTCTCTACCTAGTCTGTAGAGACGCAACCCCGTCCATCCTGCTATGACTTTCTTTGTGTTTTGAACCAGAAATAATAAAACTACGCAAAAATTCTTCTCTTTGACTCTCACAGCCATTGATATAAAATGACTCCATCACCGATCCAGAGCTACAATTCTTTCACAACTTCTTAACTACATACAACTTCCCAATTCTGAAATGTGCTAATTCTACATCTACTTCTACAAAATAATTCTATTTTAGACACCTTATGTCTAATTCTACATCGTTTTTTTGCTTTATTTCTCTTGCGCTTACCCACTCGTCTAAGTTGATTTTGTATTTCTTCAAGCGGAGAACAAGAAGAAAACGAATGAATGGTTGAAGTGATGTGGAAAAAAAAAGGGAACAGTCAGTTATTGAGGTTGACAGGTTAAGAAAAGACAATGGGTGGAAAAAGAATGGGGTGACAAAGAATAATAATAATAATAAATAATAATAAATAAAATAAACACAAGTAAAAAAAAAAAAAACATTTATGTAGGACTTGTGGAAAAAAACCCGGAAACATATGTGTGGCTAATATTTCATATTTCATATGACAGTAGAAACTGCTGTATGATTCCATACACTGATGCCAAATCAATATTATATACAGTATTTTAAGAAGGAATACAGCTGTATTTTTATTGCTGCCACAACAATAAATCTATCTGTAAACGGATAAATAGGATGATATGAGAATAAAATTGCATGAAATAATGCTAGAGTTAGTAAATTGGTGTGGATTATGGAGAATATGGAGAATTTATTTCCATTTTTCAGAAAAGAATCAGCTTATTTAGTAGTAAATGTATCATTCTCAAGACCCAAGGGTTTTATTTCTAATGTAAAATATAGTTTATGCCACTGCGACTTTTCAGGGTGGTCAGTTTGTTCTTGATTTTCATGTCCGAAAAATATTTTGAACACCTCCAGGTAGAAGCTTCCAGCTGTTGTAACGACTGTAATATTTTCAAGACGTGAATTTGACTCCAAAGCGAAGCCAGTGATATGCTTTGATCGCACTGGTGTACTTTCCAACTAAGCGTTTTAAACCCAAAACATAACTTAATACCTTTAGACTTAACGTCCATGGTGTGTATTTCAGTAGTGAAACCATAAACCCAATCACACTCAGTCCTAACCCTGTACAGCCTTCTGTCCCCATACCATCCCTGATCCATCATCTTCTCCATGCATGGAAATATACATTAATTGAATAGATCATTGATCGATTATGAGATGAAAGGAAACAATTTTACCTTTAGCTAGTCTATCAATTAGTCTGCTGTGTGAACAGCGTTAATAAAAGTTTAATAGGAAATAGATCCTGATTGCTGAAAGAAACAAAAAGACGCCTAGGGTAAAAAAAAAAAAAAAGTGGACAAAAGAGAGAGATGGATTACCTTGGGACCACAACTAACAGACGGCGCTGGGCCGTTCTTCCCTGGCAACATACCGATCACCTGAGAGAGCGAGAGAGAGAGAGAGAGAGAGAGAGAGAGTCAACCAAAAGTGAAGGTGAGTCACATTAGAAGACTAAACCAGCTCTGCTGAATAATGGATGGTAAGCAGGTCGCTTTCCACATGTATCATTACTAGACCATGTAGTGTATAATGATATTATCATTTGAGCTGTCTAAGAGGTCCAAAAAAAACCCCCCACCACATTTAACCACAAAAAAGCTTTATAATTTTCAATTCACCCAAAATGTCACAAAATAAGAGCAAGTGGAGATCAAATTCACGCTTCTGTCTAACATCCTATTCCAGATTTAATCCCCTTTCTACTGTTATAATAACCTTCACTCTTCTGGGAAAGCTTTGGGCTGTGGGGATTTGTGTTCATTCAGCCACCAGAGCATTAGCGAGGTCAGATACTCTCCGTGTTCCAGTTCATCCCAAAGGTGTTCAGTGGGGTTGAGGTCGCTCAAGCTCTTCCACTCCAAACTTGGCAAGGAACATCTTTACATCGTTCACTGTGTGCTTTTACGTGCTGCTGTGCTGGAGCAGGTCTGATCCTCTTAGCTACAGTGAACATTCTGTACAGTTGTGTGTTTCCCACTTGGTGGCAAAAGTTTGTGGAAGAACCACATATGTATGTCTGATTGTCCATAAACCATCAGTCGTATAATGCAATTTCTATCTAAGTGAACATAAATTGTTTTTCACTTCTGCATTGTATTAGTTATATCTTACTGAGGGTAAAACGCCTTTATTATCACCACACATACATTATAGCACATTGGTATTCTTGACTTTGCGTATCCCATCTAAGTTGTACCACTTGAACCACCACTGTCCCCTTACATTTGAGCCTGAAATGTCGACCCTGTAGTGTTCAGTCACTCCTAAAATCAGCAGGATTATATGTGCATGGAGATTTTACAACATCATCATTATCATCATCACACAGTTTTGCTTTCCTACCCGGTTGAGCTTGATGATAACACACGGCTTGCCCACATCGTAGCCATAGAACCTAAGGTCATTCAGGCCTGAGCACTCATCCAGCCAGCTGCGCTTGAACTGGCACGAGCGCTTAGGGATGTTCTTCACACTGTCGCTGTCTTCTTGGATGTAGTTCTTGTCTGGGGTACATTCCACGTTATTCTGCTCCTGCACTGAGTCGTTGTAGGCTGCAGAGGCACAGGATCAGAGCGGTTAGTAGCCATATGGAGAGACATTTACCTATTAATACACAGTTATTTTCCTAAGGAAAAATGTATTTTTAATGCTCTTGATGTACAGAATAGAAGTTAAAACAAAGAGGGAGACATAGCACATAGCAAGCCGACTAGCTGTTTGCTAGTGAAACAACTAAGAATTTCAGGATGTGATTAAACAATATTTATCACAGTATAACAGCAGCCGAACCTGTCAAAATTCACCGTAATAACCAATGTATCCACCAAAAACGTCAGCTAAGCAAGTCCGCTAATCAGTCTAAAAAGCAGGATGTGTCGCTTTACGTCTTCTTGATCAGTTTCATATGGTTCATGTCATGGTCAAATTTTTCATCATTACATCACAAGATCTTTTTTTAAAGAAATTAGGTATCAGCTGTAAAAAAATTTGACCAATCAAATTTGACCAAACAACAGACGATATCACGAAAAATTTTTAGTAGTGAGTAGAAAAACAATATTTTGACCTTGACATTTCAAAAAGAAAGAAAGAAAGAAAGAAAGAAAGAAAGAAAGAATGGGGAAGAAAGAAAGAAAAAGGAAGGAAGAGAGAGAGGAGAGAGAGAGAGAGAGAGCGAGAGAGAGAGAGAAAGAGAAAGAGAGGCACAGGGCCATCTTGAAGTCACTGTAAAAACTAAATAGTGGCCATTTTGTTTTGTTCAACTTATTACCCCACAATAAAAACTGTTTGTTTTTGCCTCATTTTCTATTTGCTACCTGGTGAACGAGTGAATGAATGATACCGGACTGAACAGCAGTAGAGACTTACGTGAGAGGAAGTTGTTCAGTGCCTGTACAAATGACTCCCAGCTCTCGGTGTTCTCCTTGTTGTAGATGATCTCCAGATCTTCACCTGTAGGTCTGATCATCATGCCTACCAACCGATAGAGAGAGAGAGAGAGAGAGTTTTTATTATTTTGCATCTCATCGTAGCTAAATCTCAATTTCTAGTGTTAGAGTTAACTTGAGGAAACATGATATTTGGGTTTATACAGGAAAACTGTGTCACAAATGAGACTCGCTATGAAAAACATCATACGGTTAATCTAGAATGTTCTACATCAATGAATCAGCTCAGAAACATGCTAAACAGGTACATCCTCTAGCGGTAAAACAGATAGCGTCAGGTTTCTTTAATGACGCAATCATCTAAATGTTTTTTGATGTCTGTCATGAAAACGTTTAGCAGTAAGGAAACAGATTATGGACACTCTAACTGCAAAGTCATGTACTTTTGCGTTTTAAAACTAGCTAACTAGTTCGTCACCATACGTTCTTATAATATATAATTAGCCTAGAGATGAAACCTGGAAAAATGTTTGGAGCTTCCAGTGAACTAGCAAGTGGATTAAAATCTCTAATCAGAGATTTCACCACCAATCTCAACCAATACTGTGTTTAGTGTGTCCCCCAAACCCCCCCCCCCACCCCCACTAGCCTCCAAATCATTTCACAGCCTGCTCTTCAGAGCATTGCTGACATTCCTCTGTCACATTTGCTTGAGGCCATGGGAATTTGACCCACCAATTTGACCCACAGGTTGGGTGACAAGTCAAAAGCAATGTTTTCAAACACAGTCGGCTCGTCTGTTTGAACCTAATACAGATCCCACAGTCCTGTTAGGACAAAATACCACTTAGGAGCCATACAGCAGCCTTCAATTATAGATCGCAGTCTATTTACACACTTAAACTTGCCAAAGAATGTAATCTGATGGAAAATTTGTCCATATTTAAATGAAGGAGAAACAATTTGGTTCACTTCCACGTGAAAGTACGTCTGCATTCACAACATTTTTCATGTTATGAGTATATTTCCTTCTAATTCTACTAGAGTGCATGTTACCTGGCGTAGCAAGCCTGTCCTGGTAGGTTGGTTTATTATCATCGAGGGTCAGGAGCATGACATAGATAGTGACGCTGAATAACCCGGCCAGGAAGATATAGAAGGCCACGTAGAACAAAAAGATCAGGCCTGTGAAAGCAAACACACATTAGAATACATATTTATATACAGTATAAATATTAATACATGCATCCGCTTAATATTTGCCTGCAGATTTAATTTTTAGTTCTTGTGCAAATCTGTCCAACTCAATCAGAAATTTTCACCAATTTTCCTTGATCAAATATCAGTTAAAATTTTGTAAAGAGTTACTGTATTGATTTATTATATTGAGCGATCGTTTACAAACAATTTTTTGGGATAAAGAACGTATTATGTGGTATGATGTATATCAAATATTATTCAACCAGATTGGTCAGAAATTTTCACTCAAAAATTTCGAGTTTCATTAGTAACAGCAGCTCTGACAGCAATAAGTCACAGCATTACATTAATACGCTCGGTTTAATACGCCACTGTTTCCATAGTAACAGCTGATTCAGGTACGGCGGATGCTCCGGGTAATCTACGGCTAATAATAATCTGATTAAAAGGTGACGTTTCCTGTGAAGAGGCGTACAGTTAAGCTTTTTACGGAAGCTAGTCTCCAGCTAGAACTTGAGCAGAGCACAACAAACATCCCGCGAGCGTTTTATGGTTTTGTTTTTATTCGGCTTGTTGCATTGAGTTTTCTGGAATTTCGCTTCATGTCATCAGAAGAAGTATTGACAAAACTCGCACTTAAAAGTTCTGAAAGAACTCTGAGTCATCAGGACTGAGGAGAATTCCAGACCGCATTGCAGTCAATGATGCAACAGGATTTTTAAATCAGCAAAACAAGCGGATGAAGCTGTTCCTAAACGGCAACAAAACACCTCAAATCACTACAAAAAAACAACCTGCATTAAATTTAAACAAATGAACTATAATAAAATTGTGTAAAGACAAGTACGCACTCCTCCTGCGCTTCAACCGGACACTAACGCATAAGACGAAAAATCAATTCTTATAAACCCGCGCTTGACTGTTTCCTGATTGCTGATGGGGTGGGGTGGGGTTCAGAGCGGTTACTCCTCTGTCAGCAAAATAAATTGATGAAGGAAATTCCATCAGCATGTATAAACCTCGAGAGCATTTTATAAGCATTAGCTCCTCCTCCGACAATCACATGGAATCTTCAGCAATCCGAAGGTGTTGAGTAATTTGATTTGTTTCGGCAATGATGATAACTTCGGTTAAATATCAATGAGATCTTGATATAGAAGTGTGATGTAACACATGCATTATAAGTTCCATAGTGATGAGCGTAGCTAACTGGTCTAATTCAGATTTTTTTTCACACTGTCTGGTCAACTACAAGACTAATTTCCGGTCTTTGACCACTGCAGACAAAATCATTCATGTATTTCATGTAAGGAATAAAGTAATAAAGTGGAATAAAACTAGATCGCTTTTAAAGTGTGTAACTATAATGACAGCATATAAAGCAACTAAAGAAGAAAACACACCAGTGATTTTTGATGCAGTTACTGCCCCAAAGTTACATTTTGGAATTTATTAATGAAGGAGACGTCATAGGTTTTTTTTCTCCAGTTAGGTCTTATAGCTTCCATTTGAGCAGTTAGATACAGTGGCTCCCTCAACAGGATCTCTGCTTTCTCTCATTAAAAGAATTAAGAGCGCATTGTGTTCCAGTTAATCCACAATCCCTCTTAACCTCTGACACTGACACTAACCTCTGACACTAGACTCCTTCTTCATTGAGTTTTATACAATTTATTATTAAGATTATGTATAATGTATATGAAGTCCCTGTGTAGGTTGTTACTACAGAAATCCGAATGCATGTGTTTAATATCAACGAATGGAAATGCATCGTTTTCTGACCAATCAGAATCGAGAGTTGCTGTGGCAGTAAAAGATGCTGCTGTGGTAGAAATCCGATCATCACTTCATGCATTATTACTTCATACATTAGTAACTCGATTCAAAACATCACTTTGGTACAACGCCCTGAATTCTCTGGAGCTTGTGTGGAAAAAACAGGAAAGTGGAAGCTGTACTTGTGGAGCACAATGCAGTATCTGAGCTGCAGACAGACGACATCACCCAGGGATGCACAATGGGTTTGAACAGACCCCCCCTCCCCCCGTCTCTGTCTGTCTGTCTGTCTGTCTCTCCCTCTCTCTTTCTCTGGCTGCCTCTCGCTCGCTCGCTCTCTCTTTCTTTTCATCTCTGTCTGTCTGTCTCCTTCTCCCTCTCTCTCTCTGTGTCTGTCTCTCACTCACTCTCTCTTTCCCTCTCTGTCTGTCTGTCTCTCTTTCCCGTCTCTGTCTGTCTGTCTGTCTGTCTCTCTTTCTCTCTGACTCCTTTTCTCTCTCTGTCTGTCTCTTGCTCTCTCTCTTTCCCTTCTCTTTCTCTCTCTGTCTGTCTCTCTTTCTCTTTCCCTTCTCTGCCTGTCTCTCTATCTCCCTCTCTCTCTGTCTCCCTGTCTCTCTCTCTCTCTCTCTCTCCCTTTCTCTCTCTGTCTGTCTCTCGCTCTCTCTCTGTCTGTCTCTCTTTCTCACCCTCTCTCTCTGTCTGTCTCTCGTTCTTTCTCTCTCTGTGTGCAACATATCAGATTCCTCCTCTCACTCACTCACTCACTCACTCGCTCTCTCTATTTTTCTCTCTCTCATTCACTGACTGATCAGTAGCATGAGGATGGCGGGAGGCTATGCTCTCAGCTTCAGTTACACACTTTGTGTGGAGACCAACAACAAGAAAATAAAGCCGTGAGAAGAATGTGACATTTATTTGGAAAACTGAGAGCCTAAACAATGACTTTTAGTTATTGGGGAGAAAAAATGTAAAGAATGATGTCAGGGAATGGCTTTTAAATGCGTATTGTATTATGACCTGTTTTTAATTTTCAGATGAGAAGATGAAACACCTCTAGGGTCAGCATTTATACACCTGAGCAGTTGAAGGTTAAGGGCCTTACTCAGGGGCCCTTAACAGCGGCAGATTGGAGGTGCTGGGATTTAAACTCACAACCTTCTGATTACTAATCCCACGTCTTAACCACTGATATACTACTGCTGTTTATAGACTGTAGTTTCTCAGTAACATGACAATCTTCCTCTTCTTCTTCCTTAGGTGAGTGAGCAAACGACTTTTTATAGATGGTTTAACATAAGTGACCTCTGAAACTAACCTGTTTTGTGGACACCATTAATTGCGACTATAATCAGATAAATATATTAATGATTAATCAAATAATCCTGTAACCGTTGATTATTTCCCCACAACAGCATGACCCGAAGTGATTTATTTCTTTCTAAGCCACTAAAGTGTTGAAAAGCTTCTAAAGCATTATTATGAAGTATTTGTGTGTGTACAGTAATTTAAGCAGACACTCCTCAGCACACACACACACACACACACACACACAGAACAGTATCTTCAGTCTTAGAAATGCATCTCTGTAGCTGTGACCTAAAATAGCCCTGCGTTTCAGATAAGCTCATCTTCCCGTTGTCTTTGTCTGTTTATAAGCACTAATGTGTCACTGCAGTGTAACAGACTCTCTGACACCCGTCTCTCTCTCTCTCTCTCTGTCTCTTCTTGATGAATGCCTTCTGCACTCTCTGTTACCGCTCTAATCAGACGGCTCAGCCGAAAGAGGAGGACAAAGATCTGAGCCGCGCATGATTAATTGAATTAAAGCAAACACAAACACACAGACGTCTTTAGATCTTTCTGCTCCTCAAAGCTGATTGATTCAATCAGACATCAGTCACGTGCGTGAGCTCAGCTCACAGCTGCTGCAGGGGTTGCTCACGGATCCGGTCGGCGCACAAAGAGGGGAAAAATGAAGTGACCCGTTCTTCTCTGATCTGTATGAAGCAACACGATACAAGCAGCAACAACAATATCTGTCTATTGATGGCCTAAGATAAAAAAAAAAAAAGTATGATACATACATAAATAATATGTATGAATGAACACAAACACACACACACACACTGTATGAATGTAGTGTGAAGCAGCAGATGGAGTGTGTATGTGTGTGTGGAGCCTGTAACAGCTCTCATGAGTGTTACTGGACACTTTGAAAGCCAATGTTGTGATATGCTGCAATCCCACTGGACACAAACCCATAACTCAGAGCTGGCGCTTTGGCAATTCCTCCAATTCTGATCAATATGCTTAATGAACAGAGCTTTTGGGTAACGACCTTAATACCATCTGTACCTGCTAAGGACAGACTTTCACACTGGATCAAACTCTATGCCAAATAGATAAAATAAGAAAGAATACAAGACTCTATATTGAAAGTAAGATGATACTAAAAAACACAAAACCATGAATTAATCTCTCCTGAAGACTTTCCTTGTGACAGAAAGCTTTTACAAAGTGCTGACACTGGAGACTCCTTCCATAAACATAAACTCACCACAGCAATATTTTTTGAAACAATGACAAATATGTCGGTGAAAAGATCCTAAATAGAATCAAATCTTATTTCTCAAATTTATATTACTCTAAGATCATTTCTAGATGCTGTAACTAATTACAAATCTTTTAAAATTCTGTTTTCAGACAATTTTTGTTTAATGCAAGCACTTATGTTTAGAAAGAAGCAAAATGAAAACGAAAATTTAAAGCTGAAATTGAAACAAGTAAAATATCTCAAAGAAATAGTTTTAACCAATATCACTTGCTGAGATATATTTTTTAAAAATATGTTCTAAAACATTCTGACCAATCAGATTTGAGAATTCTTCAGGGCTTGGGTTAAGGGAAATAGATCACAATTTTTTTTTTTAGAATATATGAAGGTAAATATGATTTAAATGAAAATGAATGTTAGTCTATTTGCAACGCTGGGATTCTAAACCTTGAGTGATTATCATTGTTGGGCAACTAAACTAAACTAACCTTGCTTAATTTCACTGGCTACCAATGGCATCATAAGACAGACCACGACCACCATGGGGTCTTAAGAATCATGATAATGAGTGTCTTCTATACTGTTCTGCAAATTTCCCAGCAGCCTTGTCAGAACCTGTTAGCAAATATTGACTCGTTTATTCTACGTGAGATGACCGGCAAGTTGCGGAATCTGTCCACAACCAAGCATCGCCTCGACACCGGGGCTTGATTTCCTGAGGTAAGCCTGTGAGGCAGATCCCAGGTTATCTTTAAGCTCAAGTAATGAGGACAAACTCTAATGAGGCCAAGAATACCAGCGTTCAGGCTAGAAACAGAATCATTAAAGAGCCTCATAGAACACAGAAGCTTAAGCAGGAGGGAAAGTCATAAGGACGACCATTTTGTCTCTGCCTGTCTCCTGACCAGGGAAACATACATAATACATAAGTCTTCCTGGCACTGGAGTTCATTTAATGACTCTAGTACAAGGGAATAATATTAATAATAATAATAATAATAATAATAATAATAATAATAATAATAATAAAACAGTAGCATTATCAGTCATTACCACAAATTATAGTGTAAAATATAATAGGCAAAGCCGTTTTCTTTCTGCTCCAATTTACAGTAATATGACATGCTCAAATGCACCAAGATCTCCTAATAGATCTATAATTAATCCATTTATAATAATTCATTTATTCCACAATTGGTGTCTTGAATAATAGTCTAAACCATCCTGCTGATGAAAAAGGGTCTATTAGAGCCGGATTACTTCTTATATGCTCTCGTGAAAGCAGACAACGCCTTCAAAAGCTGAATAGTGGTCTATAAAGACTCCACCAACTCTAATCTTTTTTTTCTTTTTCTTTTTTTGTTACTTAAATTCAATCTAGCCAACCCCAAGGCCTTTCTCCTATACAGAGCAGCTAATCGACACGTCCTAAGCAGTGGCCCTGTTCTAACGTTACAGACTCCTCCCTGTCAGTCTTGGCTGTCGTACAAACGCGTTTTCAAGGTAAACAGCAAAATCCCCAGTGTTGAATTAACACCTGTAGTGCGAAGATGTTCCCAGGTGGACCCAAGAACACTAAGTGTTGATGAGACACTGGGGGTTTGGCTGCATTCATGTTAGCACTTGAATGGAGGCTACATACTAGCGAGCAAGTACTGCAGCAAAAAATGTTCATGTGTGTCATATCTTGTGCTTGCAAAGTCAGAATTTCAAATGGACCGGTTGGACAGTAAGCCAGTCCAGTCCATTTTGGTATTCGCTTACCGTCATAACTGACAGTCAGTGGTTAGACCTGTAAGCCCTTTTGTGTCTATGCTGCAATCAGTGATGCTGCATTCACAATAAGAAAGAATTCGGCTACAGTACCGGTGATTCAAATATGTCCTGATTCTGGAAACCCTGACATTTTTCAACCCAGTCATCAAACTGTAACACCCTCAATAAGCTACAGTGTTGCAGCAGTAACCAGGGTGCAAAAAGAAATCTTTTTTTCACAGTCCAGGGAGGGTCCTCCTGAGCTGCAGGTCTACTGGGAATTGTCCCTAGCCCCCCCCCCCCCATTTACTGACCCCCATGCTGAGAACACATTCGAGTGTAACTCTGGCATTTAATTCAGCACCATGATGATGTGCCATGTAAGCCGGGCTGCAGTAATCTGTAGCTAATCCTCAGAGGTTCCTGTCTCTGCAACCCACAATCTGTCTAGTATTAGATATTCCTCTAAAGCATGTTTTTTTTGTTTTGTTTGAAAGACCTTTCGAGTCCCCAGATGACCAATGCATAGAGAAAAACACATCAAGCAAGCTAATTGTGAATTAGTCCAAGCATAAAATATATATATATATATATATATATATATATATATATATATATATATATAACAAATGCAATTCAAAAGTGGATGGATGGATGCTATTTAGAGATATGAACCAAGTATGTGTAAAAAGAAAATACATGAGAATCTTATATAAGGTGTGAAAAGGTATTAATGATGGTCAGTGATCCCTACATGGAGGTAATGCGGTTCTTACCCCAGCTACTTGCGGTCCTCCCGCAAAACTCGCGGGTCCTCGGGTTCCAGATGAACTCTTTCCATCCGCTCTTGTTGCCGTCCTTTGCCATTTTCTTTGCTATTTGATGCTAGAATGATGCAGTCACTGAACTAAAGCCTGAGGTTTAACGCTTACACACACACACACACACATACACACACACGCACACACACCCACACACACAGAAAGCGAATGAAGCACCGGTAGAGAGGAGCTATTCAAGCAGAGCAAGGGTTAACCCGATCTCCGCTATTAGATCCCTATCTATTAATCTCAGGCGAATGAGAATGAGTCTTTAGGCACGTTCAAAGAGATCACAGCCTATTAGATTATAAAAATGAAAAAAAAAATTAAAAAGAAGGATGGATGAGGAGGGAAGTTCCGTGGCCGGCTCGTTATCTCATCGCAATGCGCATGCGCCGACAGCAGCCCGGGGCGATCCGCAGAGCGGTGCAGTGCAGGGGAAAAAAAAAAGTGCCGACACTGCGGTAAGACAAAAAAAAAAATCCGCCGTCGATCTGCCTCTCAGCGCTTCACAACTCGACCCCCTCCTCTCAGAGAAGAAAATAAGATCACCCCTCATGTGAACCAACGCAAAGCCGATTTACCTCCCAGTGGCCAATCACCGAGCCGTGCGCCGTGCTGACTCCGCCCCTTAGCGACCAATCAGCCGAGTGTATGGCTGTGTTCCAAATGGAGCACTTCTGTATCCCGGTACACTGCAGCTAGCCTGTTCTAAGCATCTATCGAGAGCACTCAGTATGTACGTATGAGCATTACCGAATGACTGAGCAACACCAAGAAAACGTGACCTGCAACCTTATTATCACTCGTTCAGATCATGTCTGAGGCTAAGGCAGCATGGTGGTGCAGAAGGTTGCTGCTTCATGGTACCAGTATTCCCAGTGCAATCCTGAGCTCATGGTACTGTCTGCATGGGAATTCTCGAAACGTTCCCTCGCCGTGGGTTTCCTTTGGGTTCTCTGGTTTCGTTTCTCACGTTACCAAAAAATATCCTGGAAGGTGTATCGGCTGTGATAAATTGCCCTGCTTTGTGCTGGTGACCCTGACGAGGATAACACAGTTGACTGAAAGTCAGTGAGTCCAAGTCTAGAAGAAATTATATTCCTTTCCCAGCATAACCATTCCAGCAAAACTATCCAGTTTTCTCATGCCACCGTTCACAAGGGGATTTATCTGATTGACAAATTGCCAAGATGCATGATTGTGTCTTTTTTAGCCTGTAATTGTATTCATATGAGCATACAGGTAGTGACGGCAGGTTAATTACGGTGTGAAGAAGCTTCCATGCCAGCTCAAAAAGCAGTAACAATGGCAAAAAAAACAACAACGTGAATGCAGTACACATTTTTTACTCTTCAGTAGTGACATGCAACAAATGTGCCACACTGAAAAGCAAAACCTTGATCTCATCATAATGATTTGGTTGATCCTTATGAAGGTTGATTCTGTGGAACTGTTCACTGAACTTTCACTATCACAGGGATCACATCTTGCTTTTGAGCGTACTCTAGAGTTCGGTGGCAGCTAAGAAGCTGGCCCTTTTGGTAGATTCTGCAACCCTAGACCCCCTTACTGAGCTCTTGATCCCTCTGAAGCTTCTGAATGCAGATGAACCCGATCCACTCATCCCTCACTCATTTTACCTAGCAAACATTTTACTTAGCAAAGAGTACTGTACATCAGACTAATTGAGTACTGGTTTCATTCAAGGGTTAGCCAGCGGAATTTCAGGTGATGCCCAAAAATATATCCCTTTCGTTAACATACAAGCAACTTGGTGATTAAACACTGGCTAATTATATAAAGGATGATTAAAGTCGTTAATCATCAATGAAACAAGTTTCTGTTATCACATAATAGCAGCTCTAAACACTCAATCTCTCTCCAGGGGCAACAAGAAAAACAAAAATTTAGGACAAAAATAAATAGCCTTGAATGTAAATACAGATAGATAAAGATCTCTTATAATACTCGTTATAATTATTATTAATAATAATAACAACTACTTAACCTGTACTAGCTACGAATTGATGGTAGCTTTCTTATGGTTACAGTGTATACACTGGTAGAGCTGCTTACTTCCATATCAGCACAGAAGGCTAGAAAAAAAATGTAGCATAAAAAACAGCCTATGTAGCTACTACGAGGATCACTGTATAACTGACAGCTTTATTATTAGATCAGTGGTGCTATTCAATTGTGACAACATTGTCAGAAAGACATGATAATAATGACAATCTCTATGCACCCCCTCTAGAAAGGCAGGATATTATTATACAGTGGTATTCAGACCATTAAGAACAAGGACTTCTCTATAGACCCCCATGATCAAACTGTGATGAGAAATAGTATAAAATAAATACTAAAGCTTTGACTACTTTCAGAAGCAGAGGGCTCAGTCCTGTGGAATGGAAGCATCAGGATTCTTCCCAAAGCCGGTAGTCTGATCAAACAGATTAACCAGACTAGAATAGTCAGGGGGGTGACCAAGAACCTAACGACCACTTCAGAGCTTTTGAAGGTCCTCCACAGGGATGGGAGAACCTGCCAAAAGGTCTCAGATACTCTATCAATTAGGGCTTTATGATAGAGTGACTAGACAGACCCCAATCATCTGTGAAGACCATATTGCAGGCACATAAAGGACTCAGGGGGTCAATCTAGTCTCTAGTCTCTCTGTTCTGATGAGACAAAAACTCTTTTGTTTGACCTACAAGCACTACAACTGCTATCTGGTGAAAACCAGATAATGCTTATCTAATATAATCCCTAGGGTGAAGCATGGTGGTGGCAGTATAATGTTATTTAGGTGGGTTATTGTTCAGAATTGATTAAAGTATGAATGCAGCGAATGCAGGTCCCTGAAGAAAACATACCATAATGGAGCAAAGGTTCACCCTTTTAGTATGACAAAGGCCCAAATCATATAGCCAAGACCATGCTGGAGTGGATTCAGGACAAGTCTCTTGAGTGGCCCTGTGAAAGTCCTGATATAAACCCCATAGAATATCTGTGGAGAGACCTGAAGATGGCAGTTCTTAGATGCCCCAAAGCCAATCTGACTGACCTGAAGAGGATCTGCCAGGAAGAAAGGAAGCGACTGCCTAAATACAAATGTGCAATGTTTGTTGAAACATACCCAAGATGATAAGCTGTTATTGCTAAAGGTGCTTCAACAAAGGGTCTGAATACATATCAAAATGAGATTTTTTTGATCATTAAAACAGCAGCAGGTAATTCATTAAACCAACAGCACAATAAAGTGTGCAGAAAGTCTTAAGGGATCTGAGTACTAATACTAAGTCAATGCAAGCGTAAAGGCAGAGCTGACTTTACTCAACAGTTTGTGCTGATTTGGAACAGCAAAAGCCTCTGTCTCTGCAGTTTCATCTATAAACAGCTGTCCCAAAGGTAATCTCTGTCTCTCTGGGTGATGCTAAAGGAATACAATAGACGTGATGCCCCCTTGTGGTTCAGGGAAGAGTTGCAGGAGAAATATGTGGTAGGTTTGGAAGGGAGATCAGTGATGTAACTGCCAGTAAAGTAACTGATGCGCTGTTATTAATGTTAAGCAAAAGGGACATTCATATTATGTGACACTTTTAAACAAGGTTCATGAGCTTAAGCAGGACGTCTGTTTTCCGAGACACATCAAGTCACACAAGTGTTCAGTTCATCATATAAAATTTATTTCATGACGATATCAATGCAAATATAGCACTACAGTGATTTCCAAGGTACATCGTATCTTACCATATCAATATATTATGGCACTCATAATATGGCCACCATTTAAGTAGACACGCAAAGCCGACAGCTTCTGTAAACTAGTTTTTATCATTAATTCTACCCCTTCATTGTAATAAATTGTAACTAGATGATTACTTAGTATATTTGAAGTACAAATTGGGCACAGTTTATTCAGACCGAGACACAGCCCAACCCTTCTCTAAGTTGGAATCCTTTGAGAACTCCCAGCATGCATTGCACCAGCCCTCTACTTCCTCTGTTGTGATTCTGCTTCCTGTTTGACAGAGATTGTACTGATAGTACCCATCTGGGTCATGTGGTGATTGTCAACGACATTGTGGAACAGTCATGAGAGCACCATGGTGACACCACAGGAACGTCATGCTGAGACCAGAGCAACCTCGCGGTTGCACTCGTTGTGGGTGGTATGGTGTTAACCATGATTGCCAACAACACCATGGTAACATGGCAGGGGAACACCATGATGTAACCACAGTAACACTATAATGTCACCACTCTGACCTCATGATGATATCATGGTGACACAAGGGCACTGATAAAGTACTCATAGTGGCCAACCAGGTCATATGGTGCTACCAGGACTGTTAGAAAGATTATGGTGACACCGTAATATCAGCACAGTAACCTTCCAGTAGCATCATGATGTCACTTCAGTAACCTCAAGGCAACACCATGAGATGCCCCCATAACAGAATGGGCCATGTGGCATTACTGTGATTGCTAGAAACAGAACTGTTACATCATTGGAACATCATGATGTAACCTCCCTGTAACACCATGACAACATCAGGCTAAAAAGTACTCGAATGGTGTTACCATGATCGACACCATAGAAACACAGTAACGTTATGCTAGCTCCATGACCACACCAGGGCGACACCATAATGACACCATGAAGACGGTAACGGCGTTGACGACGCTGCGACGTGACCTTTCCGTTTCTCAGTAGTGTTGATAAAGTGAAAACTGTACAAGTTGGTGATAACTGTTTAGAAAGAAACGACAAAGTTTAAACACAACCACGAGAAGATAACGGGAAAACAAAACAAAACAAAAAAAAAAACAAAACAAACAACCCACTTGCGTGCCATAGTACAATCACGGAAAGATCTACTCGTCACTAGATAGGCCAAACTCCGTTCTACTCTGACCTCGAGGAAATAAAAAACAGAGGAACGTTCAAATGCAGCAAAATAAAAAGAGGAAGAGGTATAATAAGAGAACTGTTACCAGTAGTGAGGAATATGACAAACTATTTATAACAGCAGTAGTAATTCAATAGCAGCAAAAGTATTCCAAAATATCCAAACAGTGACCAAACTGGGCTGGTGGTTCCTGTACATAAATAAACAAATAGATTAAAAAAGCAGTAAAAGTAGACCTGTTTTAAAGGGACTTGCATAATTCTAGCAGGAGATACTGTATTGTTGTGTCTGTGACCGTGCCTTTAGTAAGAGGGCTTGCATTTCGACGGGCCAAACCATTCGGTACAGTGTAGACAGGTTGCCACAGATATAACTACTAAATTCCTTTATAAAACAATTAAACACCTTGTACTTTTTTTTTTTTTATACATCGTATGCTACAGTATACTTGTCGATTACAAGTATGAAAGTGGAAAGATTTGCTACATAATCAATACAGTTTTACATATCTATTTTACAATTTCGTACCCTTGTGTGTTTATTTTAGCACATCCTGTGTGGTTTTCGCATTTCTTTGTTGTCGTTTCTGTATTGTGCGGTTAGTTCCAGCATTTTGTTTATTCGTTTGAGGAGCGTGAGTGATCATCCAGGCCACACAGCAAAGGGACAGAAGTTGATCTTGGTTTGCCTCTTAGTGTCTGATATGAATGGCAGAGCCTGTGTGTGTGTGTGTGTCTGTCTGTGTATGTGTGTGTGTGTGTGTGTGTGCGTGCGTGTAAGAGTGATGGAACCTTAACCAACCTCAAACGAATCTCTGTCACAATTCCATACGATCGACACTCATGATGACGCTGTCACTGATATGGAGAGGCAATAATACTTTAAACTTATGTACATGGACTAGCATATGATACACGATACATCCGAGTCACGGATCCAGTCTGCAGATCCATCGCGATACAGATTATCCGACCTTGCTTACGCCATCCTGAAACACGCAAAGGTGCCGATCTACACTTTAGGTCTGGGTTAAGTAAACAAATGACACAAGCACTGATGCCAGACACGGAAAATGACGACGAGAACCGATTCATTTACAAAGACGAGTCTGTCGGAATCGTGAAAATGCCAAACCATAACCGAGCAGATCGAAATAAGATTGTGGGTTTCAGCATGGCTATATCTGATGATAAAGGAATACTTCAGGGCTTTTCGGGTCGAATTTCCATCCGACACAACTGTCTGTTTGATTTTCATAGACAAACAAATTCCTTGTTCGGGCAAAAATGAAGCTTTTTGTTCAATACTTGAAATGAATTGTAATTCAATTATTCAAAATTAAGAGAAGCCTTTGAGTTATATCGATAAACATTTCAAATATGTAACCACTTTCTGTACCTACATGGAGTCACAGGAAGTCTGGAGGATATCCTAGGGGCCATGGGGCACAAGGCAGGGGACACCCTGGATGGGTTTCCAACCCAAAACTGGGCACACAATATGTTTAATTTAGAAATCAGCATGTTGTTGGATTGGGTACGGAAACGCAGAGGCAGAGGCACTAATCAAACCCCCGACCCCAGAGGCGTCAGGCATACATGCTACCCACCAATGAAATCAATTCAATCATTATACTTCAGCAACAAAGGACTTGGATTATGAAAGAAATATCTTCACAAAGCCTCGTGTGCAGATACGTCGGCTAGAGATGCAGTTAAAAAAAAACAGTGAAGTTTTCCTTTAATCGTCCTCTAGCTTCTCGTTCCCGTCTATTATCCTGTTCATTACGTAAGTACGCTAAGCAATGAGACTCCCATCTGGAATCTGTGCGTTTGACGTCTCCATCGCATCTAAAGTGGACATCCGTGGTCTTGCTGCTTAGCGTGCGCGATGTGATGAAGCTCTTTTTCTGATCTGCGTGAACAGATTGCACTACAGTTTCCGGAAAAAGCTACTGCGAAAGTCAAAAAGAGCGTGTGAGAATCGTTGATTTTTGCGTTTTTAACTCTTAGGTAGTATAAACAAATCAAGCCGCACCCGAGACTTGGTCACCTTCACGCTCGATCAATAACATCAATGTAACGAGAAACCCGGCAAATAAGCACTCGTATACAAACGACACCAGCACTACACACCTCCATACTTTACAATGTGTGTGTGTGTTTTGATTTAGCAGTGTAAGTATGTGTGTGTGTGTTTGAAATGTACATTCTGGTGTGTGTGAGAGAGTGTGTGTTTGCTTAAGCAGTGTAAGTATGTACTGAGTGCATGTGTGTGTTTGAATGATACCTTCTGGTCTGTGTCGGTGTGTATATGTTTTTTTTCCCTTGGAATTTGACTAGTTTTAATTCTATACACACTATGTGCTCATCTACAGCAAAATATCGCTTTCCAGGTCTTTCATTTTAGGTCTGTCCTGTCCTCCATATCCACATTCCAGACACACACACACACACACACACACACACCCAAACACACTCCTCCCTGGAATGTAGAATCACCCGGCTGCATTTCCGTGTCCTTCGTGACGTGTCAAACATCTTCGTCTTCTTTTAATCCCTCCATCGTCCTGGCTGGAGAAATTCTCCATCCGCTCAAGAACATGTATAGAGAGCTCCAAACGTTTGTGTTAGAAGTCCAGTATGTGTTTTTTTTTTTGTTTGTTTGTTGTTGTTTTTTTTTTAAAAGCCTGTAAACTCAGTGTAGTTCTCTTAGTAGTCGCGATGAGGCATGGTAGGTAAAAGAGAGTCCCGACTGAAACGTGTCTCTCCCGTGTGTTTATGTATATATTGTCTTTATATGGCACATAAAACGCTGTGTGATATTATCACCCCTCCATTTCCCTGCCCCCAACTCCCAAAAAAACAAAGCAAAAAAAAACAAAAAAAAAAACAAAACCCCAGAGATATACAATACGAACTCTACATTTTTTTATAATACACCCGTCTTTTTTTTTTTTTTTTAACATTCACAGATTCCTTGTCAGTCTGAGATTATTAATATTCCCTCCATCCTCTTTCTCCTCCTTTAAACTTTCTGTCTTGCAGATATCACATGTATCACTTGTTTGCCAACTTATTAGGTACATCTCTGTTGTATTTACACTCGGTTGCCATTTCATCATGTACACGTACCCATACCATACCATATAACGGCGTTTCGTAGGAAATAAAGTTACTAACTGTAGCGTTAATTCTGGCTCAATGTATCAGCCTCCCTCGAACTTTGTCCATTAAATAAAAACCATAGGATGACCAAGAAGAAGATCTTATTAGGGTAGTGGATCTTCTCGGGGACAGCAGCAACAGGTGTGATGCGGTGGTAAGTGTATTAGGCACAGCAGTGTTGTTGAGGTTTGGTGCATAGCAACAGATGGGCTACAGTCAGTAACTTTATATCTACAAATTTGGGATGTCACCTAATACGAATAGATAGGACAGAACAAAAAGATAGATGCACATGTAAGTACAAACAGGAGGCACGTTGTCTGATATTATTTTTCAGTGCATCGTCACTGGGATCCTGTGGGACGCAAAAACAAACCAAAAACACTTTCGTTTGGTCAGAAATGAAGCTTGAGCGCCAAACATGTGACATGTGGTGGTCATGGGGGTTTAAATTAGGATACAAAATTTTTAAGAATTTGTTCGAAAATCGGAGGGGTGGTTAGGTAGGCGAAAATAATAAATGCTCAAGCAATATCATCTCTTTAGCATCTCATTAAATTAATATTTTATATTAATATTATTTATGAATGAGAACAAAAAAAGCCATGCTGACGTTGAGCTTCAACGAAACACTAAACATATTGTGAATGTATTGCGCTATACCCCCACATGGTAGGATTACGTGATAAAATGTCAGGTGAATGGAGTTAGGTGTACCTAATAAAGTGGCAAGATCAGTGTATTTCAGTCTCTCGGCCTCTCTTTCTTTGTCAGATAGCTGTGTCCCACACCACGGCCTGCGGTCTCTGGCAGGGCGGTGTGCCTGTCTTACGCGGCTCGGGCGTTTTCCTCCAGCTGGGCAGGATGGGCATGCTGTCCTGCTTGCACAGACTCTTATCTGGCCGCCGGTGAGCTTTGATCTCCTTGCACAGACACCGCTTCCTCTCGATCACCTCCAGCAGCTTACCGTCACGCTGGGTGGATGTGCCCATCGTGCCTGTGCTGGCTGTCATGCCGGCGGAGGTGCTACCTGTCCCTGGCATGGCCTGAGCCTGTGCTGCCAGCTGGGCCAGGTGCTGGAACTGTAGCTGCAGGTGGTGCTGCTGGAGCTGCTGCAGGTGGAACTGAGCCTGAGCCTGAGTCAAGGTCTGAGCCTGAGCACGAGCCAGAGAGGGACTGCAGGGCGCCTGAGAGAGAGCTTGCAACTGCAGAGTTAAAGACAGGAGTGGAAAGAAAGAATGAAGATATGTTGAGCTGTCCAATATAAACATTCCCTGGAGTTTTTCCATTCCTTTCTGTCTAATTAATCAACACCTTCTGACCAATCAGAGTCGAGATTTCATCAGCATTACAGAGATTAGGAATGTACCAACCCTATTTTTTTAACTTTTTGATATATGTGCATAACTCTGATGATATTCACCTAACAGAGACAGCAAAAAAGGAAAGAAAGCAATAAAAAGAGATAAAGGAAACAAAGCAAAAGTAACAAAGAGACATGGGGGGTAGAGATGGAGTGATGGTGCAACCCATGCTTTCTGACTTCAGTGACCTTTTGACCTCATAAACCTTCACACACTGAGTCAGGATTAAACGCAACTGAAGTCTTGCTGTTTCCCACGCAGCCAGCAGATGGAGGTATTGCACAGCCTCCCCCAGTCCTACCCCTCCTGCTGCAAGACGGAAGGTCAAATCAGCACACAGTCTGGCTATGCAGCACACACACACACACACACACACACACACACTGCGTCTGCGTCAGCATCTGAGCTTCTGCCAAGAGACGGCGGCACATGAAAAGAAGGAAAGGAGCAAAAAAAGCAAGAAGAAGCAGCAGAATCGTCAAAACACCAGGTAGAGCTGCTGTAGAACTGTAATGCACCCACCCACACACACAAACACACACACCGTGTTCTCTTCAAGCAGATGCCAGGTATCAACATTCATCGAAAATAAAAAGGACGGAAGCTTAATAGCCGTGTCTATGTTTGATCATCTGTATTTACCGTCTGCCTGTTACACCGCAGACACACCCACACACTACGCCAACGTCACTACACACCCTTTCTCTCCCTCTAGCTGCCTGCTTCTTCTCTCTCTCTCTCTCTCTCTCCCTCCCTTTCTATCCCAATGCAGCTCCTGTCTTTCTCTCTGTCTTTCTGTATGCTTCCCTCGTTCTCTTTGGACTCGGTGAACCCACAGCTGCACACCCGCTGCTCGTCTCCTCTGCAGACACGTTTGGGTGGGGACGTTGGAGAATCAGGAGAATCTCATCCTGTACCACCTACTGCGTTCAGCACTCATTACACCGAATACCGATGCCATATACCATAAATGTCTGGGGTAACGATGTGATCACACATGCATCACAGTCTCATCATGTATTCAGCATTCATTTCCTGCCTGCTCTCGGCAATATAACCTTTATTAAAGGTAGCGATAGGGAATATGCTGAATTCTTAAATGTGATTAGTCAGAAGGTGTGGATTTTTTTTTTTTTTTATATGGCAGCTCTGATAGTAATGCCGGCTGTGTAATGCAAATCACAGCTTTGCATTTATTTATGTGCTCGTTATGCGTTATGGTTTCCACAGTAACAACTTACACAGGGACTTATGAGAGATACTTCACAGAAATGTATTTTCTTTTCTTTCAGAGTTTTCCATTGATCTAGCTTTTTGTAATGGAGGAAAAACTATATCTTAATTTTCACCCATGGATTTGTTTCATTATATCGGCTTCAAAATGAGAGACAGAAAAAAGAGGCGGACATAATGAATAACTTGCTTCAAATATGTCATACCATGTAAATGTAACTATATATAAAAATGTTGTTCTTTAATAAGTGTGTATTTATCCTTAATCATCGACAAATTGCTGAAGAATAACACTTTGGAACTTGTTGTTACTGGAAAAAGAAAATCACCTTTGGGGTCACCCCTCCCCTATAACTGCATGCAAATCCCTGTCTCCTTTTTTGCTAAAAAGCAAAAGTTACCTGGGTGAGAGCTTCTCTAGCCGGCAGACTACTTTGTCTCTGAACATCCCCTCCTGCTTGCTTCACTCCAGATGTGGAAGATGATCTGCCCAGCCGTCCGAGCTCTGTTTACAGACACAGACACACACACACTTCGGTCCTATTCAATCCTATTTTTTGCCTCAGGATCAGCAGAACCATGTAATGTGTTTATAACCCTAGCAAGTAATGAGCAATAAAACCCTCACAGGCCCCCTGGTGGAATATTCAGCATGTCTACTGTTTTCTGGTCTGCTTTCAAAAAGCCATGGCAAGTCGATCCTTAAGGCCTAATTCTACTTTCTGTATATAATTGGGCCAAGGACTTGTCTATATTAAAATTCACAATGTTTCTAGAATAACTAAAGAACCACTCCATCAAAAGTCAAACTCCTTCTAGTGCATATTACTAGAGCAACTGCTCACCATTTATACAGATTTTTATTCAGTAGTAATTGGCTCTCTGGATATGAATAGTTAATACTTTAATAAAATCAAATGACCTCCATTGCGGCAGGCAGGGAAGGTCTGGCATGGAAGGGGCAGTCCTGTGCGAGGCATTACTCTTAAGCCTGGTGGCCCATCTGCCCCCGCTAGACTCTCACTGTGTCCAATTCTTCCTGAAGCCCGTACAGGGATTCCAGAAACTCCTCCAGCCCGACTACTACCCCCAGCGTCCTCTCTGTCTCTTCTTAACAGAGCATCCGTACTGCCGTTCCAGACACGGCCTTCTTCTTCTACAAACCATGAAGAAAGAACATGTTACTTTGGTCTTGTTAAGGTGTTTTACATTAAAGTAAAGATGGGGCGTTTAACAATTCTAAAAAAATGCAAGTAGAATATCAAGGTCATTTATTGCTACACACAACCCCCACCACATTTTACATATCATCCTCAAATCCTGGGGAAGCCAGGAATCACCAACTCAGGTGTTGGTTCTGGGAAAATCCTAAAGCACAGTATAGTGGCTACAGTCCTCCAGGATTATAGTTTGGCACCCCTGCTGTTAATGCTGACACAATTTCTCCCTTCTACTCCCTCCCTTTCCCTCACTCTCTGTCCACAGTTTGGTTTTCATTCGCCTATTATTACACAATTTGTGAATTTGTACACAAGAGCTCACTGGAAAGCAAGTATAAAAAATCATGCAAATCTTTTTAAGGTGTATGAAGTGTAAGTTAGCTACTTTAATCGATCACTTTTAGATCACAGTTAGTCATGAAACTCGTGCTCCATGTATAATTCTTGGAAGTTGAATGCTATTGGATGAAAATATACTATCTAAATGCATCCATTTTCAATTTCCTCCCTTATTTCCTTTCCACCCAGATATCTTTCTCTGACACTTGCTTCCCTCATCTCTCTGTTTCATCTTCTATCTACTACTCCACCTTCCCTCCACCCAGTCTCTTACTCTCTGTGTCTCTGCTGCCATGGCTGAAGGAGAGCTTTCTGTGCATGGGCCAGTAGGCCTGATCATCAGTGAAGCCTAGGCCACTCCCACTGGCATCCCAGGGCAGGAACCCCGCCTTGGCATGTGGGACATGGGTGCTCCCAGCCTTGGTACTACCCTCTGGCTGCAAGGAGGGCATTGGTGTGCCAGCCCGCAGGCTGTCATAAGCTGGAGGCCGACGAAATCCTGCAGATGGGTATGTCCAAAGCAGAGGGCTGTCTGCAGGTGGGGGCTTATAGGCCGGGAGGTGTGTGTGAGGAGTGTGTGAACGCTGAACTGAGCGAGATGGAGGCCTCTGTGATGCTGAGGATGTAGACTGTGTTCCTGATGACGTGGATGAAGACAATGATGCTGAAGGAAGGCTAGTGGTTGTGGTGGCAGCAGTAGAGGCAGCCGTATCAATTTGGCTGCACGACTGTGTGACTGGAGTGTCCCTCTCTCTGTCTCGATCTCGTTCACGGTCTCGATCTCGTTCACGGTCTCGATCTCGTTCACGGTCTCGATCTCGGTCTCGTTCTCTTTCTCGCTCCCTTTCCCTCTCAGCTTTGTCTGACTTCAGAAGAAAACTGACGGACTTGCCCTCTTTGGCCTGTGTCTGAGTTTGTGTCGAGGTCTGCGAGGTACCCTGTGAGGTCTTACTGGACTCTTTCTCAGGTTTGCGATAGTGGTGGTAGTGTGAGGGCCGGTGGTGTGGGTGGTGATGGTGATGATGGTGTGAGTATGGTGAGGAAGATTTGGAGGATGGAGGCAAAGGTGTTGAGTGGCTCCGGGCTCGTAGGCCTGGTGCTGGCCCTTCTTTCCTCTCCTTTTCCTTGTCTCCACCAGTTGCATCCTTTGAAGAAGAAGTGCCAATGGTGGGTGGCAGGCTGGCTGGTGATGGGCTGCTGCTGGAGCCCATCTTGGAAGAGCCACTCTTTGGGGGCGGGAAAGCCAGCAGAGGTGGCTTGTGTTGAAGCAGGTTGGGGAAAGGTGCAGGAATCTTGCTGGATCCAATCTCTGACTCTGATTTGGTGCCTGGTAGGAGGAAGGGGGTAGGGGCTCGAGGAGGGTGTGGCGAGGATGAGAGAGGCTGAGGTACAGGTGTGGAGGAGGCAGAGCAGGAAGATGAAGGTAAGGGGGAAGAGTGAGAGATGGAGACAGCAGATTTAGGCTTAGAGGATGGCAAAGGACAGGAGGGTGAGGAGGATGAGGGCCGAGGGAGCGAAGAAGATGTGGAGGATGAAGAGACAGAGGAGGATGTGTAGGATTTTGATGACTTGGCACGCTCATGCTTGGGTGGGAGGCGTCGTTGGTGGGCATCATCAGCCACTGGGTACTTCATCTCTTCATAGATAGCCTCCTCGCCTGGATCTGAGTCAGAATCAGGTGTTGTGGCTGATGGTGTTGGCACACCAGGCGTCTCTCTGGTGAATACTTGACCCACCATCTCAATGTATACAGGCTCCTCATCACCGGTGCTCTCGGCACTCTGGAATGGCAGGGGTGTGGCTGGTGGTGGAAGCCGAGGGGGTGGAGCATCAAAGGACAGTTGGGTGCTCGGGCTCCGTTTGGGTTTCTGGGGAGGCACCTTCCTGCCTAGTAATTCACCAGAGTCTGACTTCTTCATTGCTATAGAGACAGAAGAGGGTGTGATTAGAAGAAGAAACCAACAAGAAGCCTTTTTTTTTTTTACTGTGTGAACTGAAGTAATTATCTTAGCCACAAATGGACTATGAATTATTCAAGTGGAAGAGAATCCTACTAAGTGTTGGTTACTTTGTATTATTGTATATGTTACTTATTTAAACAATTCATATGCTGTAGATTCAGCTTTACTAATTCTGAAGCTTTAAACATGCCTTTTAATGCTTTAATGTCTATTTTTTTTTCATTTCTATGTGATTGCGGACTTTACGACTTCATTAACAGCCTGTTAAAGATTTGTCAAAGACCAAATGTATCTACTTTGTGTTACAAAATGGCAGGACACTCTTTACAAATTCACTTTCAGATACTCCACAGTGCAGTTCAATAATAAAAAATGGTACTTTTTGGTTTTATTGACTTTCTCTTTGCTTTCATCACAACTTGCTAACTTTTATTGACTCTCTGGATGGAGAATGTAACACAATCTGTAAAGAATAAATCAGAGGGTATAAAGGGACCTTCTTGACTTGTCTCTTGTCAGTCTCTTTCTTTGCTTCTTTTGCTTTCTTTGTGTTGATCATGCAAATCAAGGAACCATGGCCAGTTATGATGTATGTGTAGACAAAAGGCATCTTTCAGATCTTTTTAATTAAAGCACTGGAGTGGACACATAAAAAGCAACCTTCACAGAATTATCCTTCAGTTTCATATCAGGGTCAACAAGACTGATAGAGGAATGGCTCTGCAGTGTTGTTATATGCTTTTTTTTTGCTATCTCACTTGCAACAAATGAAAAAAATGGATTTAAACCTGGCAACTCTGCAAGCAGCCGGGTGAAAAAGGTACATTAATGTTAACATCAAATTTGTGTTGACAAGCCAAATAAGGTTAAACAATAAAGACCAACTTCATGTTCATTGTGCTGCTGAACTTTTGCCTCATGCTCAACGTAAACATCAAGAATTTGCATACGATTTGCATAAAACAAAAACAGGGACTTGCCCAGAAACTAAGAATATTGAAAAACAGCTCAGTCCACACACAGTCTTCATGCACTCACCATTCTTCTTCTCAGGGTGTTTGGGTGGATGCTGGGGTGGTGGAGGTGGAGGGGCATCAGGTGGTGCGTGTCCACCACGGACTGAGTGCTCCTGCTGTGGCGTGGAGCTCAGGCGGGTGCTCGGGTGACGTTTGGGCTTAGCTGGGGGGCATCGTCCAGCGTGAGAGGGCATCTGAGCATCCGAGTCAGGGTCGTCGCCATTTTCAAGGCCCTCTCCCTCACCAGTACCCACGGCGTGGCATGACTGGGAGCGTGGCGCCATGGCAGCAGCGCAGGAATGCGGCGAGAGGTCCTGAGATGCGGGCATCGTCATGAAGCCCATGCGGAAATGACGACGGAACGATGCCAGGTCGCGCACCTTCCCCACCGTCGCCGAGGAGGCATCTTTACAGCTGTCCGAAAGAGGGGGAAAACATTTCTCTCAATAACCATCAGATTCTATAAAAGTCACCATCATTTACAGTATCATCTTCCTGTTATTTCCTTCCACACTGTGTCCCTCACTCCGCACTTCTGCACCTAAAATGTGTTTTAAATATATCACAGTCAATTTCATTTTGGACTCCCTGTTCCCACACACCTCTGCGCTTTTCCTTCCTGAATAACACACACACACACACACACACACACACACACACTTGGCTTGTGTAGTGTAATCTCCAGTTTACTGACAGTGTGATAAGAACAAGCTGTGCAGCCTAGTCAGTGAGAAATACACTTTGGTCTCTGTTGTTCTTCTCCACCTAGTTTCCTCTCTTCATTTGCATCCATCCATATCCCCACATTATCCATCTATCCACCATTCTCCTCCCTTCTCCTCTCATCCACTCATTCATCTCTTGTTTTCTAATCCCACCACTTGCCTCCCTTATCCTTTCATCCACTTGTTTTCTCTCTGCTCCTCTCTCTGTGCTTTTCTTCTCATCCACCCATCCTCCCCCTTATCCTTTCATCCATCCACTTTCTCTCTTTTCTTCTCATCTCTAAGTTTCTCTCCCATATCCACCCATTTTCCACATCCTTCTCTCTTTATACTGCTCCATTCCTTCCATCCCTCTTTTCCTCTCTGCATGTCCCCCTGTTCCCTCCATCTTTCCCTGCAGCAAACTCCTTTCCTCACAAACACTGGACCCATCTGTTACCACGGCAACTAGACCGCCGTTTGGTTGTTGTTTACCAATAATTTTTTTTCAAACATATAATTTCATGTACACATTGTCTGGCATGTAGTCGCACACACACACACACACACACACACGCACACACACACACACAGCCAAATGTTGCCTGTCTGGCTTGTTAGGTGTGGCACAGCAGCATATTGGCAAGGCAACATGCTTTCATCAATGGAACATGCAGACACACACACACACACACACACACACACATGAGACACAAGTGATAATGCTCACTCACATTCTCATAAAGCATTTTTGCATTTTTTTTTCAATGGGTGTGTCACTTTTTTGGGGATTTTTATTTTCTTCCCTTTTATTGCCTTTCAGGCCTCCATTTTGAGAGGCATGTTTCTATATTCAGAAAACACCCATTCTTTTTCTGTCTTCATTCTCAATATCATCCTCTCTCTCTCTCTCATCTTCTTTCTATTTCCCTCTCTTCATCTTTCTCTCTGACTGGTGAATATTGGGTACAGATGGGCAGAAGAAAAGGGGGGGTGGGGTCATGCACAGGCAGCACATGTCGAGCATGCACACACACGCACACACACACGCACACACACACACACACAGTGGGACCTATCAATACACAGGCAACATAGACGGCCCCGCTTCAGGCGCCTGTGTGACGGTACACAAACACTACCATCACCAGACACACACTGCACTCAGTCATATTTAGAAACACACACACACATTCACACACTTCCCCAAAGGAGGGACGCAAAACCGCTGTATGCTCTGTTTTAATGTCACAGCATTTTATATGCGTGACATTTCTTACAAGCTGCTTCTTAAACAAAAACAGTAGGCAACGCACAACATTGTGTAAATTTGGACGGTATCTCTTCCTGCTCTTTAAATGTGAAATTCTCCTCTTGGCACCTGATAGTAGCGCTTGTGTGTGTGTGTGTGTGTGTGTGTGTTATCTGTGATCTGCAGTAGGTCAGACTGACTTCCCACAACAGTTTAATGCCTTTCCACCAACACACTGCCTTATTTTTCAGCATGCTGCGCTTTTCTATAGCTCAAAAGCCAGTTCTCAGCTAAATTCTTTTCATTTCAGGCAGCACAAAGCTGTGATATTATAGAGGGGGACTGTGCTTGGAAGAAGAGAAGGATGCGAGGAGGTGGCTCAAGAAAATTTACTTTACTTTGCTGACATTAAATGTTGAGCGTTTGAAGATGATTGTTTTAAAGTGAGCAGAACTGATATCGTATGAATTAATTAATGGTCCATAAAAATGACATAATGCGGTATTAAAAGGTTAAAGAGGGAACAGATGTAAGAGAGATAGATGGATGGATGGATGGATGGATGGATGGAATCAAGTACGGATGAACTAATAGAACGATCAATTAATAGATGGACAATGGTATGAGGGATCAATGAAAGAATACATGAAGGGAGGAAAAATGGATGGATTTAGGGGAGTGATTAGGGAAGTGAAAGGGTATTATGTGAATAGAAGAGTAGTAGTAGGAATGCATGGATAGAGGAAGAATGGATAGATAGGAGAAAGGGGGATGGATGGATGGTAAGACAGGGAGAAAATAGGGATGGATGGATGGATGAATAGAGGATTGACTGATTAATACATGAATACATGAAGTAAAGGAAGATAAGTGGATGGATGAATACATGGATGGATGGATGGATGGATGGATGAAAATCAAACAATTGGCTTGATGCATGAATGAATAGAAGATGGATGAGGAATTGAGGGGAGAATTGATGGATAGATTAAGGAGATATATAGTTGGTTGGGTAAATGGATGGATGGACAGATGGGCAGAGTAATGGATGGATGGCTTGATGGATAGATGAACAGATGGATGGATTAGAAATAATGGTAATGGATGGATGGATGAATAGATGGATGGATGAATGGGCAGATGGATAGATTAGAAATAAGCGTGATGGGTGAGTGGACAAATGGATGGATGGATGGATGGATCAACAGATGGATCAGTAATGGATGAATGCATAGATGGAGGGTTTTAATTGTTTCCACAGATGAATTGTTTAAATATAGCTGTGATGAATGAGGACAGAATGAAGACTGGTGATAGACAGATAGATGGCTAAACGAATGGATAAGTGGACGAATGTACAACTATACGGATAGATGAATGGGCAAAATGGTGCTGTTTAAATTCAGCAGCCGGACGGAGGAGGATGGAATGACTGAGTGGAGGAGGAGTGGGAGGATGAGAGAACGAGTGAACAGCCTGTTTCCTGTAGTGTGTGTGTGTGTGTGTGTGTGTCATAGAAAGAGGTAAAGGTAGTGTGGTCGTATAAGGGGTTACTAGGCCTATGCATTTGTGTGTGTGTGTATAATTGTGTGGAGTGGGTAAGACAGAGAGTATGTGTGAATAGATGCTGTGCTCCCAAGCATGCATCAAAGAGCTCATTTAGGAGTTTACTTTGTGTGTCAAGCGCATATGTGTGTGTGTGTGCGTGTGTGTGAGGTTTCACCAGAGGCAGCTAAAAGCGGGCCTGTTTTTTTGAGGTCAGGATGGGATGTGAGCTCTCTATGTGTCATGAATCCAGAACATCTCCCACACATGGCTCTTACACACACACACACACACACACACACACTATAGAAGTCACCAGCCGGATGAATACAAACGATCACTTAATGCTGATCTTCACCTATAAGCATTAGCTTAACCAGATTTCCCCGGTCTGTGTCAAATCACACACTTAACAAAACCTATATTAATTCTCATAATTACTAGACTTCATGTAACTACATTACATTTAATTAACTCACAGTGGAACAATTCTTTTCCAGCAGCAACATTTGAAAACTACATGAAGCTGCATAAAGACAGCTATCCCCTTTGGCGTTTTTTTACCTGAAAATCAACAGCAGGCTCCAATAACGAATGTATGAATGAATAGATTTGGAGGAAAAACATATAGCTGAAGAGATAAGGCTAAAAATATTTAGGCTATTGAAACTACATAGTTAGTCTAAACTACCTAGCTAAGTAACTGACCAATGTAGACTCGTTTCTGTGTGAAAATATTAGACACCTTTTATAATGAGATCGGTCAACTTTTGAGCAGAAATCTAACCAGGATTTTTCCAGTGCTAACATGTTCATTGCTCATTTAAATCATCTGTCATTTGACCTTACCTTCAAAATTTGTTTCACAAATCATCTCCTGCTAATAACCTTTTCCTGACTGAAACATACTGGGGGTAAATATGACAGTGCAGGTGTACCTTTGTGAAGAACTAGTTAACTGTTTAATGCTTGTGCGTAAGAGACTGTGTGTGTGTGAGTGTGTATGTGAACACAAGCGTTTTGTGTGCGTATGTGAGTGCATTTCTGATCTACTGGGACACCAAAGGGCCAGCTTGTCCCTGGAATATAGGCCATACTCCTACACTTTCTTCTCTTGCTATCTGTCCTGCGTGGAAGGAGGATACAATTCAGAGGCCTGGCATGAAATATGAAAGACGATCTCTCCTTCTGAGCTGCTGCCTTTTCCTTTCAGTTCTGAATCTATATAGCTTGGGCATGTTCACCTCTTCTTGCCCTCCTGATCTCGGTGTCTCCAGTCCAGTCGACTCTTGCGGTACAGCAGGTTCATGTCGCCACGGATAGGCGCCTCCTCACAGCCAATCACAGCGCAGTGCAACCGCTGGCCCCGCCTTTCTATGTCACGCAGGAAATGCTCCACCGCCACATCCTGGGCAGAGCCAGAGTTCATGGTATAGAAGACCAAGGAGAGGCAGGGGAAGGGGGGGGTTACGTGCCACTTGCCCCACCTCAGTTACCTGTTAGAGAGAAAAAGGGATATTAAAGAAATTGTTTAGTGCCTGAGGATTCGCTAAAAATGAAGGAAAGCATTTATGAGGTGACATGTAGATATAACCACTGCTTGTTAAATTCTTGATTCTGATTGGTCAGAAGAACAGCAGGACTGATACTTGCCCTTACTGGCTGCAAATTTAGCTTTAAATTAACATTGTTTCTAATATGGACACCAACCAAATCTTGGCTGATCTCCTACATGTGGGAAAGCATATAAATTATGTAAATGTCAGAAATAATTCTTTAAATATGAACCTATTCATAAACCCTGCCAAAAAAACCACCCAAAACAACAAAACATTGTGTTGATTAAAGGAAGTATTATGCAGTCAGAGATCAACAGCTCTGAAGATGATAAAACGATGATTAGTGCCTTTGCATAACCGTTATTCTCACAGGAAGTAAACACATCATGTGATTAGTCATTCGTTATATACCGTGATCCGGAGTCCAATTTGAATGCGTGCATGGATCAGAATCAGTGCTGCCTCACCAGCCAAATTTTCACATATGAGAAATTCGCTGTGGTGAGTGGGATAAAGATCAGCAGCACTACAAAGTATTTAAAAGAAAAAGACATACACAAAGAATTTGCTCTCTTTAACCACACATAATAAATTGCTCGGGGTCGGCGCAAGAACAAAATAACAGCCGTCAGTCAACCTGAATTCTCTGTAGAGCTTAGAAATCAATATGAATAATAAGAGACGGTGCATGAGGGGGAAAAAAAAACAGTTCTTTGTCTTGTGGTCTTGCGCCTTGTCATCCTGAAGCATTTCCCGAAAGAGAAGATGGGAAGATGTGTAAGAAAGGTCAGCAGTCATCGCGCAGGAATATTACACAATGCAATTTCGAACTTTTTCCTGAACATCGAGGACATGTAGGTAGCATCGCTGAATGAAGCCAATGTGTGAGTCACCGAACGTTCTCCACAGCGAAGTGCTGAACAGTAGGGCCTTATTCACCCACGCACAAGCCAAACAGCTTTAAGCACCATCAGTAACCTTAAACTTGGTAAGGGACCAAAAACCGACACAACGGCGAGCGAACCAGTTCACGCCAAACTGCACCATATGCAGGAAATTCTGTTTCTAATAGCAATGTATACGATTCAAACAGACTGTAATAAAATATCTCACTTCATAATGAATCTGCAGTATAATGGCTAATACCTATGTGTCTCAAATAATGACATGGAATTAAAATAAAAAAGCTCTTTTTGTGCAAACGGTCTTAAACATTAAATCCACAGCTGGATCTGAGATCACAGACACCTCTTGTTCTGTCACTGTTATATAGTTGCATCTCCATTCATTAGTGTTTGGAAGCACTATCTTCATCATCACTGCCATAATTATTGCTCTGCATCACTGTCTTCATCATCAACACTCATATTTCAAACATCACTGAACTATTTGCATCACACTCTGCCTGTGGTTCTGGCTCTGATCACTAGATTTCAACATTACATCCTAAACTACGCATTTAAACCGTGGATCCTGACCAGGATATGCTACTCTTTATCCTCATTTCCATCCTGACTGCTCTACATTTCTATCAGTGTCTCCATCACTGATGCTGTATATCCCCATCTCCATCATTGCTGCTCTAGCTCTCCATCACTACTGCACTCTATCTTGATCTCTGTCATCATCTCCATCACTGTTCTAGATCTCCATAATTAACTTATATCTCCATCTCCATCTCATTCTGAGAGATGCTCATGTTTACTTTCTATCTTTCTGCCTGACTCCCTTTCTCTCGCTCTCCATCTCTCTTTCTCTTAAAAAAAGAAGAAGAATATCTGAGCAAGCAGGGTTGGCTGTAGGTTTCAGGGGCTGCCCTTGCTGTGCCTGTCTGAATCTGTAGTTCCTAATGCGGCCTGTCAGTTGGAGCTCACAGAGAGAGAGAGAGAGAGAGAGAGAGAGAGAAAGCCTTGTTGTGAGGCAGATATGCTACAGAGTGCGAAGAGTTTGAGCACTAACTAGTGAAAGCAAGAGCTCTGATTGGCTGAGAAGGACACTGCTGTCAGCTGCTGTGCTATTCTGGAAGGAGGGGGGTGGTAGTGGTGGTGGTGTTGTAAGACCAGAGAGTTGCTGATTGTGTGTGAAAATGTGTGTGCATATATAAACTCTGGAGGAGATATGTATAGCCTCCTATGTTTTTGTCCCACCACTAAAGCAGTAAGAGAGAAAAAAATATTTACATAATAACTCATTGAAATTGCTTCTGTAAGTCAAAATACTGGAAACTGGGTCAGATCAGAGTTGTGACTAGGATAAAAAGCAATACCGCAAACTTACTGTACCAATTAAACAAATCTGTGCCAATTTTTAGAAAAAAAGGTACAAAGCCTCTGCTATTACACCAGACCTCATATTGTACCAAAGACAATATAGCCTTGCACATGCAAGAAAAAAATAAAAAAATAAAAAAATAAAACCCATTCTGGTACGTTAGTTTTATTGTTTAGGATTAATCAATTTACTGGCACCCTTAAATTCCTTAAATGTAATACCTTGTATAACTTTGTCAGATGATTTTTATGCTATAGAATGATGCGGCCGAATACAAAAGCTCACTATTCACTGTTTTTTCGCCAGCTTGCCAGATGTTTGTTTCACAGTAATCTGGTTCAGACTAGAGATGTAGACTAGCGATGGACTCGGATCCCACAGGATGCAAGAAGAAAATTGCACACGCAAGAGGGTTTTGTACTTTCATTCATGTGCATGTGAGCAGTCAGAAATGAGGTTTGAAGCTTAGAAAAACACACTGTGCCTTAAGATAAATGTGATGCAGTTACAACTTTCATTCATTCGTCCTGCATATCTACCTGGTCAGGGGGTTGTGCTGTTTTATTTCATCATTGTCCGGTTCTGGCATGTCCTGATGATACACCTTTAATGTTTTCAATGTAACAATTTCTTCAGTATTCAACAAAAAGGTCTACTATTTCTGAGGTCATGAAAAGCCACTACTCTACCAAACATAGAGATCTTCTACTCCACAAAACATAGAGATCTACTACTTTACCAAACACAGAGATCTACCACTCTACCGAACACAGAGATCTACTACTCCACAAAACATAGAGATCTACTAATCTACCAAACACAGAGATTCATTACTCTACCAAACACAGATATCTACTACTCTAACAAACACTGAGATCTACTACTCTTCTGAACATAGATTTCTACTATTCTACCAAATACAGAGATCTACTATAGTAATAAACACAGAGATCTACTATTCTTCCAACCATAGAGATCTTCTAATCTGCAAAACATAGAGATCTACTTATCTACCAAACACAGAGATCTACTATTCTAACACACACTGAGATCTGCTCCTTTACAGAACACAGAGATCTACTACTTACTAAAACATAGAGATCTACTAATCTATCAAACACAGAGATCTACTACTTTGCCAAACACTGAGATCTACTACTGTACCAAACACAGGGATCTACTACTCTTCTGAACATAGATATCTACTACTCTACCAAACACAGAGAGCTACTACAGTAATCAACACAGAGATCTACTACTCTTCCGAACATAGTGATCTACTACTCTACCAAACACTGACATCTACTACTGTACCAAACACAGGGATCTACTACTCTTCCGAACATAGTGATCCACTACTCTACCTAACACTGAGATCTACTACTCTACCAAACACAGAGATTTATTACATTACCAAAACATAGAGATCTACTAATCTACAAAACACAGAGATCTACTACTCTAACAAACACAGAGATCTACTACTGTACTAAATAGAGATCTTTTACTCTAGAAAACACATAGTTTCACTCTACCAAAGACAGAGATCTACTTTTCTACCAAACACAGAGATCTACTACTTTACCGAACACAGAGATCTACTACTGCACCAAACACAGAGATCTACTATTCTACCAAACACAGAGATGTACTACTGCACCAAACACAGAGATCTACTACTATTCAGAACATAGAGATCTACTACTTCACAAAATAGAAATCTTCAGATCTACCAAACAGAGATCTACTACTCCACAAAACATAGAGATCTACTACTCTACCAAACCCTGAGACCTACTACTGTACCAAACACAGAAATCTACTATTCTCCTGAACATACAGATCTACTACTCCACAAAACACAGAGGTCTACTACTGTACCAAACACAGAAATCTACTATTCTCCTGAACATACAGATCTACTACTCCACAAAACACAGAGGTCTACTACTGTACCAAACACAGAAATCTACTATTCTCCTGAACATACAGATCTACTACTCCACAAAACACAGAGGTCTACTACTGTACCAAACACAGAAATCTACTATTCTCCTGAACATACAGATCTACTACTCCACAAAACACAGAGGTCTACTACTGTACCAAACACAGAAATCTACTATTCTCCTGAACATACAGATCTACTACTCCACAAAACACAGAGGTCTACTACTGTACTAAATACAGAGATCTACTACTGTACCAAACACAGAGACCTACTACTCTAACAAACATAAAGATCTACTAATCTCCCAAACACAGAGATCTATTATTCTGCCAAACACTGGCATTTACTACTCTACCAAACACAGAGATCTACTATTTTACCAAACACAAAGATTTACTACTCTAGCATACACAGAGATCTACTACTCTTCCAGACATAGAGATCTACTACTCTACCAAACATAGAGCACTAGTACTCTACCAAATACTGAGATCTACTATTCTACCAAACATAGAGAGCTACTACTCTACCAAACACAGAGATCTACTACTCTAGCATACACAGAGATCTACTACTCTACCAAACACAAAGATCTACTATTTTACCAAACACAGAGATTTACTACTCTAGCATACACAGAGATCTACTACTCTAGCATACACAGAGATCTACTACTCTACCAAACACAAAGATCTACTATTTTACCAAACACAGAGATTTACTACTCTAGCATACACAGAGATCTACTACTCTACCAAACACAAAGATCTACTATTTTACCAAACACAGAGATTTACTACTCTAGCATACACAGAGATCTACTACTCTTCCAGACATAGAGATCTACTACTCTACCACAGAGATCTACTACTCTACCAGACACAGAGATCTACCAAACACAGAGATCTACTACTTTATCAAACACAGAGATCTGCTACCCTACCTGAGATCTATTCTATTACTGTATCAAAGACTGTACCTCAACAAGACTAGGCGAGAAATGATTTTTGCGGTCCTTGTAACCCAACTGTGTTATTTGTTTGCTTTAGGTTTATACCACCTGTACAGATAACCTGAGTCAGTCAGTCAGTCAATCAGTACAAACATGTTAGCATACTATGGCTATTCTATGCTAGAATAATATGCCCATCATAATTGCCAGAGGTTCTTTGTGGAGTTCTGTATTGTAACATAAAAGACAAAAGAAGTGACTTGTGATGTAATGTACACTGGTTAGCCTGATATATATACAAATCATTTGTTGATGTCTCCTTGAGACTACTACTCTCAGTAGCCATTCACATCCTCTCTCTGCACCGGTCTCAGTACATCAGTGCTGCTTTCAGCCACACTGTATTCATCTACTATTCTTCCTTGGAGCAGACAACTCAGCAATTACAGTTACGCGGAGTGCAATTATAGCGACAGGGCAGACACCAACACACACCCTCAAATACACACAATACTCACGACACAGTGTATGGTTAGGGGAGTGAATGGTGGAGAATAAATCTGTAACAAATGCACACAGTATTATACACATTCTTACTTTTTTATTTCTCTCTCAAAAGCCAAACACACCCATCCACACACACACACACACACACACTTCATATATGCAGATGTATGCATTGCCCACTCACACATTAATTCAAAATACACCCGTGGGCCTTTCACACATTACAGATAGTCCAACATTCATGCACACATGCAAACACACAGGATATGAGAGGATGTCAGGAGGTGAGGTGGTCAGTTAGATACAACTCACTAACAGTTAGAGCATAATGTACTTATGAAACACTGAAATATCTCTGGACCTTTTTTTCGTCTGAAATTCACGTTTTAGTTTTCGTTTTCTTCTTTCGTTCGCCTCATCAGGATTGCAGCTGATCCCAAACCTGTTCTGGGGAACTAGGAGCGAGTTAGGAATATTATACACACACACAATTTAGAGTAAACAATTCACCTTCTGGCATGCTTTGTAGAGATGGGAGGAAACCAAAGAACCCCATGTGGACATGGGGGGGAACATAAGAAACTCCACAAGCTCAGAATTGAATCATGGATCTGCTGTGAAGCCATGCCACCTCTGCCATCACTAACAGTAAGGGCTCCAAATAGAGCTATTTAAATGGTAAGAGTCTAATTATTCATTATTATTCTTATCAGTAATTATTTTCTTCTTAATATTTAACATCTGTCAGGTTATTAAAATTGAGCTAAATTGTCTTGGTGCTTGGTACCCTAGAAAAAAAGGGTTCCACCTTGAGGGTTCAGAGCAGTTGAATGGTTTCTAGCTAAGCAACTTGGAACTCTTGTAGGGTTCAGTATAGAAATGTTGAGAAACCTTGTGGGTGCATCAATGGCAGTCAAGATGTTTTGTAACTCCAAATCTTTCAATATCCGCACAAATCTCACATCCATAAGTGCTCCACAACTAACGAATACAAATACATAAAAATGACTAGCACTTGTTTTCTTCAGACTAGCATAAACTGAATAACAAAATTCTATCGTAAAAGTAGCATAAAAGCATTATATTAGCTAAACCTTCAAAATCCTTGTACATTATATTAAATGTACCACAGTATACAGAACAGGAAGAAGAAGAGGAGTGTATATGTTGTAATACGTTCTAATAAATATATTGTAACTCACAATGACTTGTTCCACTACTTTGACCGCTACCTTCTCTTGAAGTTCAGCCGACAGTTTCCGGTGTTTACTACACTCCTTGTGGACCGTGTGGAAAACACTACAACCTTCCATCTCTTAAGGTATAATCAATAAGGTGGAATAAAGTAGAAGTAGATGTAGTGACTCCTTCTTTGCATGAGATGCAAATCACCGTGTGACTAGAAGATAGAGAAAAGTCATGTTGTCCTGCACAAAAACAAACTCCTGACCTTATTACGTACACGCCATGCTCAAGCCTTCCATCGAGTACAGTCAAGAGTGATTTCACCGGAGATGTTGGGATCTGGTGGTTTTGATAAGCACTTTCAGTTTGCTGAGTGAAAAACTGGAGTTCTCTTTCGATTAGGATCTGCTGGGGTATTTTATCGGATGCATAAGAAGTTTGGAGAGATGACAATTAAACTTTACCCTATGAGAAAAATTTAGATCGCTTGTTTGTACAATGCTCCTAAGAGGAATCCTACTATGGAGGGTTTCCTTATCAGTAAGCAGAGCCATTTTGGAAGCTGAGAGCATGTAACTATCGGATAAACCCCACAAGAACCACTGAAGAACAAGCTGTGTGCATTTTCTGCATAAGTGTGTGCTCCAAACTCCAAATTAATGGTAATTAATTTTTTTTTTTTCAATACCTAGAACCTGGCAGGTGAATAAAAATTTTGCTAACCTTGGCTAGTCTTGGTCTTTGGTACACACTTTTATGATTCCTAGGATAATTACAGGTTCTTAGCCTCATAAAAAGGGTTCTGCTTTATGATAGTGAAGTACTGATGGTCCCCCCCGGAGATACAACAGACAAACACTTAAGAGTTTGAAATTTTCTAAGAGTGAAAATTGTTTACGGGAAGGAGATCTAAAAAAAAAAAAAATAAAATAAAAATGATGACCTCAGAGGTATGACCTACACATGGGTCATTTCAGTGATCTGAAACATATGGAAATGAAATACTTTGAAGTTTGAACCTTCCGTGAATGTCTATTAAAATGTTATTTGAATTTGAAGTCGGTTGAGTGGTTTATGTGCACACCGAACAAACAGGCACCATTTTCTACCCGTAAACACACACTGGCCATTTCCTCGTTACAGACTTTTAATGATCTTTGAACTGTTCATTTGGAGGATTTGGAGGATTTGGAAAGGGGATTTCTGACTCTTCCTAAAAGCCACCAGCTGTGCATCTGTGTGCATGTATGTGTGTGTGTGTGTGTGTGTGTGTGTGTTGGAGAGAGAGAGAGAGAGAGAGAGAGAAAGAGAGAGAGATCCCTCCCTGTCATATGCTTTCACACTGCACCTGGCTGTTGTCGTGGTGACTGGTCTACTGTCAGTCTGGAGTGGGAAAACAGTATAGCGCAGAGTGACAGCATGCAGAGAGATGGAGAGAGAGAGCGAGAGAAAGAGAAAGAGAAAGAGAGAGAGAGAGAGAGAGAGAGAGAGAAAAGAAAGAAGGTGAGAGAAAACAAAAGTGGAGTGAGAGAAACAACAGAGAGAAGAAAGAATAGGAGAGAGACAGAAACAAAGTGGAAGAAAGAGAGAGAGAGAGAGAGAGAGAGAGAGAGAGAGAGAGAGAGATGGAGAAATCAGTTTAGAGAGAGGGAGAGAGAACTATAGGGAGAGGGAGAAATAAAAACACACAGAGTAAGACAGAGAGCGAGAGCAAGAGAGACTCTTTCCAACAGGAGAGATGGAGTGCACAGAAAGAATAAGAGTGAGAGAGAAGAGGGGAATCCATGATGGGTGAGGAGGAGAAATCCGTGTTAAGAGATACACACTGAGAAGGCGGGAATGACAGAGAAGTCTGAAGGAGACGTGATAACAAGAGGATGAGAAAGGAAAAAAAAGAAACAAGGATAGAGACTAAGAGCAAGACAGTGAGAGAGAGAGAGAGAGAGAGAGAGAGAGAGAGATGTATATATATATAGACAGAGAGCATGTGTGTGAGAGGGTGAGAGAGAGAGACAGAGAGAGGGTGAGAGAGAGAGAGAGAGAGAGAGAGAGAGAGAGAGGGAGGTAGGGGTGTGTGTAGGAATGGCGGTGTGATGTGAAATCGAGTCTCTCACCCCAGCCACCGTGTGTGGTCTCCTAGCAACACTGTCTGCCTCCTGCTTCCCTCTCCATCTCTCTCTCTCTCTCTCTCTCTCTCTTTCTCTCTCTCTCTCTCTCTCTCGTTTGCCAAGCTGCACATCTGAACTGAAGGTTTTCAGTCACTGACTCTGTGTGTGTCTGTGTCTGTGTGTCTACGTCTAAACACTTTTCTTCATACTTTAGCCCACTCACTGACACTCAACAGACGTCAGTGCTGACTTTAAAACACACACACACACACACACACACACTCTCATATACATAAGCCCACACAAGCTTCATTATCATGCAATAGACAAAAGCAAATAATGACCTCACACACTCGCTGTAAGTTTTCTTTTTTCCTGTGAGTGCACTCAGCAAAGTGCACTGCTGCATTATCTCACACACACACACACCCGGGTTTTGTAGTCCTCATGATGACAGGAATTATATATGTGGGGGTAGGTGAAATAATATGAACGTGTGTGTGTGTGTTTGTGCTTGCATGTGTGTTCAACGTGCCTGAACCACACACAACTGTAAAAGCGTGTCAAAATGTGACAGAACCCTGATAACTGCGCCAGAATTGCTATAATTAATTTTGAAAATTAGCATGCGTTACCTTCCGGTTCAGGTGAGGATTCTGGAGATGGAGGAGATTCAGAGAATGAAAGAAAAAAAAAGTGAAAACTCTCAGCTGTTGTATCAAGTAAACCTCCTCAATAAGTGTGTGGTGGAGTGGGAAAACCTTGCACACGTTCAAAACCTTTTTTTCGTTTATGTTACAGCCAGAGTCGTGCGGTTAGACAAAATTAAGCCACGTCTTCTGACCAATCAGATTTGAGATCTCAGCTGTGGTTTAAAGCATTATCTTGTACGGAGTGTTAAAGCGCTCTTCTGTATGATGGCTCAGGGACATGATGGGTATTTTGACAGACAGTTTCACGAAGAGTGTGAAGAAATCTCACTCAGCTAGTGACGTGACTGACACTTAATCAAAGTTAAGTAAAAATATTACCATGGAGTTTTAACGTATTCATGAAACAGACACTCCAATGTTCTCTATGGTGCCTGATAACGTTTGTGGACACCTGATTATAACACTCTCGTATGTGCTTGTTGAATAGAACCCACTGGAGCGTGACTGTGAGGATTCAGCTACAATAGCATCAGATATCAGGTGAGGAGGTCTAGGGTGGAGTCGGTGCTCCAGTTCATCCCAAATTTTGTCAGGGTTTTGTTCAGGACACTCGAGTTCTTCCACTCTGGCCTTAACACACTCAGCTCAGGGGCGTTGTGCACGGGGGCATTGTCATGCTGGAACAGGTTTGGATCCAGTGAATGGAAACTGAAACATAACAGCGTTCCAAAACATTTTATACAACCGTCTGCTTCAACAGTTTGATGAAGAACCACATATGGGTGTGATGGAAGGGTGTCCACATACTTTTGGCCCTGCAGCGTGTATTATCAGGTTTGTTTTTGGCTGTTTTCCAGAATTCAACCACAGTCATGTCTGAAGGGTTTTCCCACCCCACCACACATATAGGCCTACACTTTCTAGGTGTACAATTACAGACTGTAGCCTGACCCTTTCCATTTATGGATGGGGAGACGGGGGGCTAAAATTGTCCGTTGCGATAGATGAGCTACACTGAGTCATTTTAAACCGTACAAAGTCGCCTATAGCATAAAAGTGGCCAATGATTTTGGATTAAGAAGTTTGGACTTCGCTAAAAAAATAAATCTTTACTTCCTTTTGGTTTAAATAAACCCTGCACTTGCGTCAAGCTGCTTATCCTGGCATGACAGCTGCACTGTAATGAAGAATGAAGTGCTGCATGCATGCACGCACACACACACACTTGGCCTCATAACATACCAGTACATGCGTTGTCTCCCTGAGGTCCGGCTGTGTGCGTAAGGCTGCAGCATTGCTCAGGGAACATATGTGTGTGAGCCTGATAGTGATGTATGAGTGTGTATAGGAAGGAGGGGGTTACTGCAGATCTTGGCCTCCTCCTCAGCCATGCTAATAGAAAGCTACGGACTGTGGGCACGGGAAAAAAAAGGAAAAAAAAAAGAAAGAATGATACAGCGGAAGAGAAAGAAGGAAGAGTGGATGTGTGTAGGTGTGTGTGGGTGTCTGCAGTGTGTTTTGTGTTACTCATTGAGAGTGAACGGAAGCGTCTACAGCTTTAAGAGTATCGCGCTGTAAAATATCAAATGAAGACCGTCAGAGTCGCACAGACAAGAGAGACACAGACAATGCAGACGGATGGGACCGCGTTAAAGCTACTGCAACTAATAGTGACAGGTGTGTGTGTGTGTGAATGAATGAATGGCAAGATTTCCCGTGTCAGACATTGATGCTCTGAAGCGTATATCAAATTTGCACTATTTACTCATTTGACAAGGCGACAATTTGTCCTTTTTTTAGAATTTGACTGCATCATATCATGTTATAAAATAGCCAGGGGATTTGCGAGGATGCCACCTGCCTGCCTGCATATGTGAAAGTGCCCTTATACAAGCACAAGCTAGGATTTGCCTCAGTCTGACCCGGCAGCCGGTGCCTCAGTTTTGACCCCAGCTGTGGATTTGGACCATTCTTCTCAGTTATGTCCTAATAAAGAGACTCGGCGCTGGCCGGCTGCATTACGGCTCCTGTGTGTTACATGTAATGGCTGCTGTGGACACTGATGTAGCTGAAACGTTGCGTCTGTTTGGCCGAGTTTCAAATTGACTCGCGGCGAGAACCATTAACACGAGACGAAAACTTCCAGTTTTACTTCATTTAAAAAGCAGATTGTAAAAATTCTATTAAGAGGACAGATATGGTCACTAGAGATATGGTGACTTCAGACCCCTTTAGCAACTTAATTAAAAAAAGCCTAGTGAGACAAATCTAGAGAGCCTAGTGACAAATCTGGGGATATTTTGCGCAGACATTAGCGGCTGCCCTGCATGTGTGTAGAATTCAATTCATTTCCCATCTGCTCTCTACCACGGCTGCATTTTTGTCGTTTGAGTTCTTGATAGAAATAAATATATCCATAATCTATCCTGGTAAAATTCTATTCAAATCTATTCTGATAAAAAAAAAAGTATTCTATTCTACAGTTTTCTGATAAAATTCTATTCTACTCTCCTCTACATGAAGAACTCTGTTCCAATATATAATGTTCCAACACAATTCTATTCTTTTCTGCAGGTCTGTTGTTATCTATTCTATTCCGTTCTATTAATATAACACTGCTATATTCTATTCTCTTGTGATAAAACTCTCTTCTGTTCAAATCTATTCTATGCTGTCAGTATAATACTGTTATATTCCATTCTGATGAAACTCTATTCTATTCTATACTTATAAAGGTATATTCAGTTTGATAAAGTGACATTCTATTCTATCCTATTATTAATTCTATTTGACTCTATTCTGTTATGTTAATTCCATTCCATTTTAAGAAATTATATATATTTTTTTATCCAACTTGATTGTTTTCAGTGGGTCAGTGGTAATCTCTTCTGTTCTATTACTATAATATTACTATATTCTCTCATGATAAAACTTCATTCAATTCTATAAATCTGCTCTATTCTATTAGTATTCTAGTATTCTAACAGTATTCTAGTCTGATAAAACTCTATTTTCTACTTCCAAATTTATATTTAGTCCTGATAAAGCGCTATTCTATGTACTAAAATTTCTAGAAATTCTTCTTTAAAGATTCTATTAAAATTTCTGTTCTTTTCTTTAAGTACATTGTAATCTATTCCAGTCTGTCATTATATTTAATTCTGATCAAATCTCTATTCTATTCTGATTAAACTCTATTCTTTACAAAAAACAAAAAAACAAATCTGTTTATTAGAATTAATGTAATTCAAGAATTACTCTAATGTAATAGAATTTCTATTCTATAGAGTTTCTATTCTATTATGGTGGAAACCCCCCCACAATTCTATTATTCTATTCTATTCTGATGAAACTGTTCTTTTATATAAGTCTGTTTCTCTTTCTCTTATGATGTAACTCTATTCTACTCTATTCAATTCTAATCAAACTCTGTTATTTTATTTATAAATCTGTTCTTATGTATTCTATACTATTTCTATAATTCTGTTTTAGTCTACTATAATAAAAAAAACAATTCTATTACATTCTATTCTGATCAAACTCTGTCTGTTTCTCTTACTATCATACTGTTATAGTCTGTTATGATAAAACTCTATTCTTTTTTTATATATCTGTTCTTATGTATTCTATACTATTAATATAATTCTGTTCTATTCTATTGTAATAAAAATTGTAATTCTATTCTATTCTATTCAAACCATCTTCAGAAATTCTTCCTTGCCCTTGTAAACACATTCTGATTATGCGAATGATCATGCCGTTTGCATGAATATGCAAATTTGGCCACGCTGAAAAATAATATCGAATTCCATCAGCATTCTGATGGGGCTGTGGCTACTTTCCACTATAAAGGCTTGGAACCATTATTCAGGACGGTCGGTTACAGAGCGACTCACGTGCCAGCGAAAATCATGACTAAATGTGAGATCGCAGACTTTGTCACCGTGTCCTGCCATAACATACTGTCCAGTGAAAAGGCGCTAATATATACACACTGTGGGTCCAAGTACACCGCACTCCGCTAATTAGTAGCAGTGTGTGTGTGTGCATGTGTGTGCTGCAGTGATAACACACACCACTGCTACTAATTATGTGTGTGTGTGTGTGTGTGTGTAGGATACTGCAGCACACTGCCAGGTAGAGGTGAGCTCTGACCTCAAACCCACTGCTCCCAGGTACAGTAACAATGGCTGTAGCGTCACCGTGGATTATCCGCTCTGTGTCTGATTCTGCAAGCTGACAGAATACAGAGCCCTCCACCTGTCCTCCATCCTTCTCTCCCTGTCTCCTTTTCCTCCTTCTCTCCCATCTCTCTCTTTCTCCCTCGCTCTCTCTATCTCCCTCTCTCTCTCTCTGCATGCACAGATGCACAGAAGCACTCATTGACCTTTCTTTTCCTTTCACACCCCCCTCCTCTCTTCCCACTCTGTCCTTGGCCATTATTCACAGGACTCAGCAGTAAGCAAGGCGACACACTGCATGCCATGCACACGCAGCAACACGCTGTACACATGTGCACACACACATGCGCATGCGCTTAACACGCCCACACGAGGAACTATGCAAACGCAAAAACTGAGAGACACACATGCATACACACATGCACATGTGTGTCATGCATACAGACATGTTTATGCACACACACACACTTATATGCATGAACAAAATACTCAAAAGCAAAGATGAATGTTTTGTGTGATCTTCATGCAGAATATTTAAATTGCGTGTGTGTGTGTGTGTGTGTGTGTGTGTGCATACATGAATACACTACACCCAATGGGCAGCCTTGTCTTCACACACAGCTGCAAATTTTCCTCAGATGGGGCATCCGCACCCTGATGGCATCCCCTTTTGATTAAACATGCAGTAGAGAGAGCAAGAGAGAGACAGAAAGAGAGAGACAGTGTGTGTGTGTGTGTGTGTGTGTGTGTGTATGAGAGAGAGAGAGAGAGAGAGAGAGAGAGAGAGAGAGATGTGACTAAGAGTCACCAGACACACTTCTAAACACTCAGGAAGACACTCTGACGTACTGCACTCTTCCAGTGTATTCTGAGCATGGACTGGGATTGATGATTTGATTATTACTTCCTACATTGTGAGAGAGGAAGTGTGTGTGTGTGTGTGTGTGCGTGTGTGAGAACGAGTGCAGAGTTCGTATAAGGACAAGTGCACATATCGATGACGGTGGGGAAAAATACATCAAAGCACTCAAGTAGCCTAATTATAAATCCACCTGTCACTCACACACACACACACACACACACTAGCTTCTTCATTATTTTCTAGACGTTAATGCTATGTGTATATTTTCCCCTTGTCTCAAGCCATAGTTATAAAGTGTTATTATGATGTTAGCCAGTTACTAGCCTGAGCTACTTCCTTCTGTTTTAGAGATATAGGCCAGCGTCAGTGACCTAATTGCTGGTTATTAAAAGTAACTGTTTAGAGAAACAAAGATTTACCAGTTGAAACTGTCTCTTCCTCTGCCAGAATGATAGCAAGTCAAACTTCCACCTAGAAGGGCTTATCATGTGGAGTTTTTATCTGTAGGAACTGATATATATGATAATTCCGACGGTATCATATAGACAGTAGATACAGCTTGTGGACACTTCACAATAACGCTCATACGCTACCTTTCAAAAGTTCGGGATCACTTGGAAATGTCCTTGTTTTCCAAAGAAAAGGCAATTTTTATCCATTTCGAAAAACGATTTTTAAAGAACGATCTATATTGTCGCACAGAGGCCCATTATCTTTATCAGCAACCATCAGTCTTCTGTTTCAAGCTCATGTAATGTTTGCTAATCCAAGCTAATCAATTTATAAGGCTAATTGATTATTAGAAATCCCTTTTGCAGTTGTGCTAGCACAGCTGAAAAATGTTGTCCTGATTAAAGGAGCAATAAAAGTGGCCTTCATTAGGTTGGGTTAGTATCTATTAGTATCACCAGGAGTTGTGGGTTTGTTTACAGGCTCAATATGGCCTGGACTTTCTTTCTTTTCATGGGAAGAACCTATCCTACCATGCTGTCATCTAATCCCTTCATAGACCAGAAAAGGAGTGTGAGGCACTGGTGTATAACTGTAAAACAAGGAAATGTCCAAGTGATCCCAAACTCCTGAACAGCAGTGTACTGTATGTTTTTGTTGAACATCCCATTCCTGATTTAATCTTTTGCTGTTGTGATACACTCCAATCACTTGGGATTATTTGGCTTTCCACTAGATTTTGAAACATGGTCGTGTGGATTTGAGTTCATTCAGCTACAATATTATGAGTGAGATCAAACACTGATGTCAGATGAGGAAGCTCCAGTTCGAGTTCATCCCCAAAAGGGCTAGAGTCAGGATTCTGTGCAGGAGTTCTTCCAGTGAAACCTTAACCTCCACACTATGTCTTTATTGAGCTAGCTTTGTGCACAGGGGCATTGTCGTGTCATGTCATGTCCAGTAAAGTGAACAACTTGTGTATCCTATACAATCTTGTTTTATCTAACTTGTGTGGCAATAGTTATGTGTGAGAGTCCAGTGACCACATACATTTGGCTGTACAGTGCACTCAGGTCTCTGAAGCTAATAATTTATATGACGTATAACAGTATGTTCCATTCAGGACAGTGTTGCTCAGGAAGCACGGATTACTGGGACGATTTGTGACAGCTTGTCTTTAGGCAGGAAAATTTAATATGTAAGGAAATAAAACGCTTCAGGATGTGCTGTCAATCAGTCAAATGACTTAATGGGATAAATGTCTTATTACAGCATTGTTTTAATTGTTTTATTCCTCTTATACCACAGCAAATTGTCTATAATTGCGAACTGAAAATTATTTTTATCCTAGCTGAAAGATTACACCGGGATAAATATCATCTTACCAACCACAGCACTGTCTTCAAGGCTTTAATAACGGATAAAAATTAATTTTTTTAATGTAATGTTGCCATAATACAATAAACCATTGTTGTGGGAAGACGCTAGTCGAATTATCGTGTTTAGGGAACGTAATATCTGTCACACACATTCCTCAGGCTGTGCATTAGCTTAGCAACATACTGTACTTCCCACAATAGCATGCCTTTCCGTGTCACTGAGGTAAGATGATACACTACACAGAGGTATTTTATCTCAGCACAAGCACAACCACAACACAAGCCGACAGCACTTTGCTGTACTTTTAGCACATCAGACGTGATCCGAAATCAACCAACAGATTTAATATTTAATGACATTTTTCTCTTGCTCACTATCGTTTATATTTGGTTACAGCTCTCTCTGAAACATTCATGATTGCTGTCTCTGGCATGCTACAAACCTAGCCTCGAAAAACATGCTTTACCTGCTGCCTCGATCAGTTTCAACTCTGAAATCACACATGAATGTGAAAGTCAGACTCCATGCTAACTATATACCATTTAGCTGATTCGAAAATGTTACTAAATAGAAATTAGGAAGTTTAACACACTGACAGTTTGATATGGTTATTAATATTAGCTGAGCTACTAGCTAGCTACTTAATGGTGTGTTTTGCTTGATTTTATCAATAGATTACAAAGAAGTTGAATATTTTTACCAGTTTGTCTAACACTCAGCTTCTAGCTAGCAATCTACTAGCCCCAATTTCTTCCTAGAGCTGGCACTCATTGACAGACTGACTAGCTAAATTTCTTTCTAAATTCTTCTTTCTACCTTTAGCTAGCGATGCCAGATATTACATTCTGTTTCATTTTGCGTTTATTTACAAATGCTATGCAGTTGAAATGCTTGGTATGTTCAGTTAGGCATGTTTTTATCCTGTATTATCTTTTGCATAGCAAGATATAGTCCCTAGATTGACATCACGAGCCATTTGAAAGTTGTTCGAAGCAGCTAGCAGCAAGTAAACAAGCTAAACCCAGCAGTCTTAGCATGTTTACTGATACACAAATGATAAAATAATTATAATTAATTAGTATCGGAATTGAAAGCTTAATCTCGGGTCTGTCCATATAAACGTATGCTTAGTAAATTGAATACTATGCTGGCAGGAAGACACCTGATTGTATTTATATCCTTTACCCTCTCTCTCTCTCTCTATTCCTATTTTATCTCTCCTTCTGTCTTGTTCCACTAATCACGCTTCATCTCTCCCTTTCAGCCTTATTTTCTTTTCTCTCTTGGTGTATAGACGGGGGAAAAAAACATGCATACACGACAAAATTCAATAATTTAATTTGGGTTTCCCGAGAAATACGCAGTGAGAAGGCAGACAGACTCGAAAGGCGAGCCTTTAAAGATGAGCTTTTTTGTCAAAGTCTAATCACCATTATCCCTCTCTCTCTCTCGTTCTCTCTCTCTCTCTCTGTCTCTCTCTCTCGTTCTCTCTAGCTAAATTTCAATTTTAATTACAGCACACTTTGTGGGAATGACAAGAAGTAATATTGCTAACTCTTGAGTTGCCATAGTATGTAAATGCTAAAGCTTATTTATTTATTTATTTATTTATTTTATGAAAGTATAAGAAATGGTGTAACTCATGCAAATTACTATGTAAGAACACCGAACCAATCACTTTTGAGAACAGAGGATGACGTCCAATATAGACAGTGATTCTGAAATCCCGCTCGGATTTTCCCGTGACAAATGTAAGTTAGTTCACTAGCTATTTAAAATGGTAGGATAACTTTGAACTCTTTCTGTCATAGCTACGGCTGCTTCGAACGATTCGTCAGAAGGCAAGACTTTTACTTTGTATTGTGCAATCACACTAGCAACAAAGTGACAGGTGCCTATTTTCTGTGTTTCCATCTCATGGATGGAGCTGCGATTTCAGCGACAGCACAAGTGACATTTGAAATGAGATTTTCACAAAGCAAGAAATCCAAACACTTGGCTTGAACGATTCCTCAGACCAATCCTATGGCTCTATTCTTCAATTCCTTCCTGCATTGAAGCTGGCACAAAGCAATGCATGGTGGCTTGTACCTCCAGGTTTGGGGGTTTGATTCCCACCTCCACCCTGTGTGCATGGAGTTTGCATGTTCTCCCCATGCTTTGGAGGGTTTTGTCTGGGTATTGGATTGTCTAAATTGGTTGAAATTGTTCCATAAGATGGGTTGGCTCCATCCAGGGTGTCCCCCATTTTGTGCCCAGCGTAGTTTCCCCATGAGGATAAGAAATGGTACAGAAAACAGATAGATGCACAGTTAACTTTAGAAGCTCTGTATACTGTAGGTACAACCATTTGTCATGTCCACAAGATACAAACTACAAACGATGTCACTTGCTAGTGTGAACGTTGGGTAAATATTTTCTTTAGGCTGCTACATATACACTCTCTCTCTCTCTCTCTCTTTTCTGTCTCATTTCCCCCCATCACTCTTACTGATTGGCACCTGCTGCTTCACCTTCCAAATACTGAGTCTCTACTCTCATCCTGTTTGCACACCTTCACCTGAAATCCCTCAAATCCCAGCTTCTCTTTATTATCCACCCCAGTCTCCTACACTTAGTCCCTCTCTTCCTCTTTCAAATGAGCTACTAATCACACAGAAGGCACTGCAGGTCCGCGTTGGTTGTGAATGAGCCGCTTGTGTGTGAGAGGAAGAGAGAGAGAGAGAGAGAGAGAGATTGAGAATGATGAATGATTAAGATGAGGGTGCTGCAGAATTCAGCATGAGTGTGCCTCCAGAAATCAATGGCTACTCTGTGATACATGCAGCGAACAAGTGGACGATCTAAGCGTCTCTACACAAGCCAGTGCTCCATATACGCACACACGCTTACACACTCTTTAAGATGATCCACCGTGACATGACTTGAATTTCATAATCGATTCTGTTTCTTAAACAGATAAGGCCAAAATCAGATATAATACAAATTCAGCCCAATGCATTATGCATTCATCTATGTAATTAATATAAACAACCAATCTGTCCGTCTAAGTGCGTCAATACTGCATCATATCTCATGCATCATTTATCCTGCATCATCATGATTTATCGATGACCGGCTCGAGCGCGTCAAAACAGCACGTCACCATCGGTGCTCACCGGTCGCCATGGTAACCCTCCAAACCGCATGTCCATGCTACTACCGCACTGCCGTGACGTAAACCTTACTACGTGAGGTATAGGATTTTTTTTTGTATGTGATATTCAACATTTAATGCATATTTGGAGACACAGACACGCGCGTGAACCGCGCACGGCCACGCCCACTTTCTCATTCCACGACGGCGTCGCGAGCGTGACAAGCGGCCGCAATAGTAGGCTACAGCTCGATGCCCGCGTGCCAATTCCCGGTTGCCAGATTGGGAATTTTGCAAACATATTAATACACTTTTTTTAGCTGGGAAAGCTCGACGATTTGGCAAAACAAAAAAACAAAAACAAAAAAAACAATATTATATCTGAAGGAATTTCCGTAATAAACTCTCCAAAACACACCCGATCCATAGAGTTCTCCACAGTAGCCTGTTTTGTGGTATATTGTGTTAAACCTTGAGACATGTCCCACTGGCACAATCCCATTTTTCTTCACCTTTCCACTCCAGGTTAAAAAACATTATTATAAAAGTAACATGGGTTCTGTATCATCATGATGTGTCTGATATTCATGCACTTCATTAGCTGCTCTTTGATTTAGTGCATTAGTCCAAATTAAATAAGTCTCATACACAGATTTGCTAAAGGCTTGGTTATAAATAAAGACATATCTGTTTTTTGAGATCTTCCCAAACTGCCCACGTTTAATGCAAAGTACCATGCAAAGCTGTCGTCGTAAAAGTAACACAAAATGTCCTTCACAGGACAAGTATGCAAGCAACTACAAGGCAGATTAAGACCATATTATGAACAACAGCATGTTATACATTCATCCAATCAATTGCACACACTTGGTAAAAAGGTTTGTGGCACATCTTCTTCACATATCTGTCTGGGTTTCATCTTCCACTTCCCAAAACAACCCGGCTACACTAAATTTCCCCAAGGTGTGTCCTGTGCCCTGAGATGGACTGGCTTCCTATTCAGAGTGTGTTCCTGCTTTATGCCTTGTCTTCTGGTTCTATCAAAACCATGACAACGATGAAGCAGTGACTAAAAGTGTTAGTGAATTTGATCTTAAGGCCTACTTCAATTAACTTTGAAAGGGTGCAAATACTTGACTCTCGCCATGTGTATGCGCATGCATGCAGCTGCTATGCGAGCAGCATTGTTCACATAGCTGCATATGTAATGTACATCTGCAGGATTAAATAGTGGCGTCCACCAGATGGCATGTCAGAAACAAAACATCTATGTCCTTCTGTCAAATTGTTTAGTGATTTCATAAGTGGTAACTTTAAACAAACTGACAAGCTCCATTTCTCTTTAAAACTTGCTGCTGTTGTCATGATCTGCTTCAAAGGTACATTCAGAAATATTTTAGTACCCTAGAAAATACACAAGACTTGTGCTCAAAACAGACCTTTCAGTAGGTTTAAGGAGGTTTTTAAAATTGAAAACAAGCTGAATCTATAGTACAAGGGTTATACAACATTTTCGAGACATGATGTTAGCTTTCATCTAAGTTGAGGTCACACACTGACTCCACCTTTTACTTTGTTATCTCATCATGAAGATGTGTTGCATTAATCACTGGGGACCTGCACAAGCGACATGCCGAATGACCACATGATAGCACGGTGGCAATCTTGAGTACGTGTACGTGTAGTTACCGACATGTATTAGACTTCATATGCTAACGTAAAAGAACATAAAAGATGTATTGCTGACAAGGAAAGGTACAGGTTAGTACCCTGTTTATATTAACAGATTGCCACCTTCATTCGAAATAATTTGGTTTAATTTAGTTGATTACTGGTTTCTTAATTTGTTGATTATATACATCTAGGCTATTTGTCCGGTTCAAGCATTCACAGTATAGGCAAGATAATTACATTTTGGAAGGAGAAGTGGAAACAGTGTCAACAATCTGGCAACCCCGACTCCTGAAACGCGCGTTTCACGCAGGCGAGACGGCGCGCGAGCAGAACATGGCGGAACGCCGACGTAACGCCCATTCAGTTTCTGTACACTCGACACGATCAAACGCAAAATAAAACTGAAACGTCTTTCTGACGGGTTTTAATCTGACGCACCGAGTCTGAGAACGCGCGCGACACGTAACTGGCGGAGACGCGTTACGCGCGTTCCCCTTTCGAATAAACAACACCGGACCGGTGAGACGCTCGCTGTGTTTACTCCGCTACGGCTACCGACAACCGCTGTCGGGTTTTCAGGCTGAATATCCGCGGGAATGATCAGCTGACTTGTTTTTTTTTTTTTTTTCCAGCAAGGCAAAATAACACACGGGCAGTCACGACAGAAACGGCTCGCGCAAGGTGTTTACGCAGCAGTCGCGCGCATCCACGTGAACCACAGACACAATTATGGCTAAATGAGAATAAAAAACGAGTGTCAAGTGAATTCCTCCGAGGTGGCTCATGTTTCTAAACCCCAACAACTCCCCAACGCGCACACACACACACACGCGCGCGCGTGCATGTTTGTAACCTTATATTCATACACAAATCGATATGAAAGCCGCTAGAATTTCACCACAACGAGCTTCGCGACCATAAAAACGTCCCGTGGCTGTATTTCACTCCCTCATGAAAATGAAAACCCATTAATGAAATGATGCGCGGAAATAAAACGCACTCACACACTTTAATGCAGAGGCCAAAAAAAATCACAACAAATCCACGGCGGGATGCTCACACCGACACCGACATCGCCTTTTAAAGGATGAAGACAAACGTAATAATAATAATAATAATAATAATAATAATAATAATAATAATAATAAGCTGTGACAGAATAAGGAGACGTCTCGGTGTCTGTGGGTCGGCGGCGTTTTGTAAACAACAGTCCCGTTCACGAAAACACACACACACACACACACACACTCCGGTATCCGCGCTGCACTTCACTGCGTAAGAAAAAAAAACAGCACACGAAAAAAAACCCCCGAAGATAAACATCAGCGTGTTAAATATATGTTTTGAATATACGGTGGTCTCGTGACGTACCGGCGTTCCCGTGCGCAGCTTTTCGCAGCGATGAATGAAGGAGAAGATGAAGCAGAAGCGACAAACCAGCGAATTTGCATGAACATGAATTTTAATGTCGCAGTTCTTCCTTAAGGAGCTCGCGGAGGAGAAGACGTCTCGTTCCCGTCACTCGCACGTCATTTCTTTTATTTTATTGCTATAATATTAACAATAACAATAATACATTTTGTTCTTCTCGTTATTACACCGAAGGACATTTCATCTGCTCCGCCATGCTAAACAGGTACACCGCTGTTGTTTGCGCTCACCTCGTGCACGAGCCCGCCCTCATCTCCTCCATCCTCCCCGGTCTCCGTCCGTCCGCTGACTGACTCGTCGCGCCGATGTGACAGGTTTCCTCCGCGATCCGCCGGTCAGCAGTGCGAGGCGTCGGGAGAAAGCGCGCGGGCGCGCACGCCGAAACCCCAACCCCTGATGACGCGCGCGCACGCACACACACACACTGAACGTGTCTGGACACCCCGCGATATCAAACGGACTATCTTTATTTTCCCATCTCTCTCTCTCTCTCTCTCTCTCTCTCTCTCTCTCGATTTCTCTGTCTCTCTATCTCTCTCGTTCTTATACACACTCGGAGGACATGTCTAGACACCCCTCGATGTCAGACAGTCTATTTTTATTTTCTCGTCAGGGGCACACACACACAGACACACACACACACACGCAGCACCTTAACTGAACCCCTGTTCAGTGTTGCTTATTAGTGCGTTTATAAGCATTAGGGGAAAACCTTAAACATTTGGTATAATTAATCGTTAGAAAACATTTTTCAGAAATCTGACTCATGTTTAGTTGGAAATGTGTATGACTTACATGCGGTACACCTGAATCATCAGGTGCAACCTGAATTAAAACTGCAGTCCAGCACAGCGCAGAACGTTTATGCCCAAATATGGCTGTGTTAAGACACATCAGGGTCAGTAAGGAACTCCAGATTATTTATTTATTTATTTATTTATTTATTTGTTCGTGCGTGGTGACGCAGCAGGTAACTTTGCTGCATCACAGCTCTGGGGTCCCTGAGTTGGTCCTGAGCTCTGGATACAGTCCATGTGGAATTTCTGTGCATGTCCTCTACGTGTCTGTGTGGGTTTCCTCCTGGTTCTCCGTTCTCCCACAAAACACGCCAGTATATTAACTGCTGATGGACTTAATATCCTATTCATGATCTATTTCTGGCTCACACGCTCCCTCTGGAGTAACCACTATCCAGATGAAGCTGAAGATGGATATAAATTAGAAAACTATACACCGATCGGGCGTAACATTATGACCACCTGTCTAATATTGTGTTGGTCACCCTTCTGCTGCCAAAACAGCCCTGACCTGTCGAGGCATGGACTAACCCTAGACTCTATGGGCCCCACCTCGTAACGTACAGGACTTAAAGGATACTTTTGACAGAGACTGACCACTGCAGACCGGGAACACCCCACAAGAGCTGCAGATTTGGAGATGCTCTGATCCAGTGGTCTAGCCATCACAATTTGTCTTCATCAAACTCGCTCAAATCCTTACGCTTGGCCATTTTTCCTGCTTCTAACACATCAACTTTGAGGACAAAATGTTCACCTGCTGCCTAATATAACCCACCCACTAACAGGTGCCATGATAAGGAGATCATCAGTGTTATTTACGGCACCTGTCAGAGGTCATAATGTTATGCCTGATCTGTGTATACACTCACCCCAGTTCCTGGTGTTATAGGGTCTACATTTGCATATTAAAACAATGACTGGCTCTTACACCTTATGAGACAATAACACAGACATGTTCGTGAAATGAGATTTTTTTTAATTAACTTTGTTAAATCGTCTTAACACTAATTTTTTACCCCGAAATTATATATACTCCATTATGATTGAATTATAATTAAATCGTACAAAAATTATTTAATGTGTTATGTAAAAGTAAGGTCACTAAAAGCATTAGATTGGATAAAGTCTATATAGTCTGAAAGTATAGCTTCCGGCACATATCAGTATATAGGATATGTTCTGTTGCTTTGACTGAATCCCAAATTAACTCTTAAGTAACAATATAATGTTTTGCGGCCTCATTGGCGCTGAAATTAGCTAACCTTTTTTTTTTTTTTAAATGAGCATTTGAATTTAGTCATATGTTAATAAGGACATGGTTGACGTGAAATTTAACACATGGTTTTTAGACACATCACATTCGCAAGAAGCATGTCTTTATGATGTCTTATGAAAGCATGTTTTTTATGCAGTTCATACACTTTCACATGATAGTTACATGATTTCTCTTCCAGTGTAATGTTTATACATGATTCAGTTCTTTTCACTTGTGATTTCACATAGTTCCTATTATTTCACATTATTCATTCATTTTCACATGTTATGTTACACAAACATGTGATTTGTACAAGATTAATTTTTACATACAATTTTAATAATAAAATTCTATTTCACATGTGGTGTTTACATGTTTTATTCTTATTCACATGCGATTTGTACAATATTTGTTTATTTTCATGTATGTGTTTAATAAGTTTGTAAGTTTAATTTTTACTATTTTCTCACACTGTTAATTTTATTTTGACGTGTAGGGCATATTTTTCATATATATATATATATATATTATGTGATCATACACCGATCAGGTATAACATCCTGGGCAGTGAGAGGTGAAGTGAATAACACTGATGATCTCCTCATCATGGCACCTGTTAGTGGGTGGGATATATTAGGCAGCAAGTGAACATTTTGTCCTCAAAGTTGATGTGTTAGAAGCAGGAAAAATGGCCAAGCGTAAGGATTTGAGCGAGTTTGATGAAGGACCAAATTGTGATGGATAGACCACTGGATCAGAGCATCTCCAAAACTGCAGCTCTTGTGGGGTGTTCCCGGTCTGCAGTGGTCAGAATCTATCAAAAGTGGTCCAAGGAAGGAACAGTGGTGAACCGGTGACAGGGTCATGGGCGGCCAAGGCTCATTGATGGACTTGGGGAGCGAAGGCTGGCCCGTGTGATCCGATCCAACAGACGAGCTACTGTTGCTCAAATTGCTGAAGAAGTTAATGCTGGTTCTGTCAGAATACACAGTGCAGGATGGGTCAGGGCTGCTTTGCCAGCAAAAGAACCAAGACAATATTAGTCATAATGTTATGCCTGGTTGGTGCAAATTACTCCCATAATCAGATTTGGAAATATTTAGATTATTTTGTGAATTGTATATGATTTTTCTCTACACCTCTCTCTGGTGGGGCAGGGGCAATCTCTTTTTGGATGCCAGGACATCCCAGGTGGAGAGGCAGAAAAAAATTAAGCCACTGTATTTGTAATTGGAATGCTCTCTGATGCATGGTATTAATTAATGCTCCAGTAAAGCTAAAACTCAAGACAAAATGTTCTGCTTTATAAGTTTCCCCTGTGTGCTAAAGATCCAAGTACTATGTGTTTGAATGCATGGCCAGAATATTGCATCAACAGAATATTGCTAACAAATGCATTAAAGATGAAGCCAGACACTGGTAACTATTAGAGTTATTTCTTGGTAATAAATATTTTCAATGCACTGCCTAGGCCAATTTGTTGTTTCTTATTAAATTAGCCTGGGTGTATGTCATTATTTTGATGTTACCTACAGCACTGAAAGAAAAATATAAAAATGTAATGTATACAGTGCATACTACAGTAATTATTATATCCTAGCCTATATTTAAAAGGCTGTAAGAGCCATATTTAATAGGCTGTAAGAAAGCTTTTAGGAGCCTATTAGGCCACATAATGTGCATTCAGGGCGAGTGAGCGAGTGAGCGAGCTAGAGAGAGAGAGAGAGAGAGAGAGAGTTGTACATATAGTTTAAGGAATAACAAATACAGCTAAAGTTATTCAAATAGCCACAAATAACTAATATATACAATATTCTTATTCCTTTAACTCTTCACTTATATTCATTAGAAAGTATAATTCCTAGACAATCTTATAGAAACTGGTTCTTAGTGGTGACCAGTGGAAATCTGGCTCCCCCTGCTGAGCATCCCATCTTAACTCCACTTGGTTCGGTTCTATTCTGTTTTTATTATTTATTATTCTTAATTATTTGTTCATATGTTTTTCACTGTTTATTTCAGGTTCCACTGATTCTGTTCTGTTTTCTGCTTTGTGTTTGTTTTGATGTTTCATATGATTCTCTTCTGTTCTGGTTTGTTTGTCAATATGGTTCTAATGTTCCCTTTTTCCTTCTCTTCTCGTTTCTGCTTTCTTGTTTTCTGTTTTTCCTGTTTCCTAGTTTGTTTGTTTGTTTGCCCATTCTTTGCTGTGTTTCCATCTATCTAGGTTTTCTTGTGGTAGTTCTGGTGGGATTTTATTCTGTTCATTTTTTTTTTCTCTGCTGTTATGTTACAATGGATAATCTATCCTGTTTCTTTCATGTTTTATTTTATTTGTTTTATTCTATTCTGTTTATTTGATTTTATTCTATACTGTTTATTCTGTTTATTTTTGTTGATTTGTATTTTATTTTGTTATTTATTTTATAATACATTTATTTATTTATAGTTTTTTTTAAAATTCTGTTATGTTTTATTATTTATTTTGGTGGTTCCAGTCTGTTCTTATAGTCTGCAAATTTCCCATTGGGATGAATAAATTATCTATCTATCTATCTATCTATCTATCTATCTATCTATCTATCTATCTATCTATCTATCTATCTATCTATCTGTCTATCTGTCTGTCTGTCTGTCTGTCTATCTATCTATGTTCAGTTTGGATTTTATTCCGTTCTGTTTTTTCCCATTCTGATTTGTTTGTTCTTCTATTTCTTTTATACTGTCTTCTTTTTATATTTATTCTTTTATACTACTCCTTTATATATATATATATATATATATATATATATATATATATATATATATATACGTATATATATGAAACAATACGAAATAGAACACAATGGGCATCAATTACAGTCACAATATACATTAATGACAATACAAAATACACAATAATTACAGAAAAGGAAAAACAAAGGACAATACAGATTCGAAAACACAATAGTACACAACAAGGGACAAAGACACAAGAGGACAGTCACGTGATACAAACATTGAGAGTTAATACTAAGAGACACGTTTTCTTCAATTAAACAAAATGTCATAGAATTGTAAAAGTCTATTGTTCCTCTTATGAAATCGAATTATTTGGGATTTAAGCAGTGAGTTCATGTCTATCGTAAACAAGGGGGAAAGACAGTTGTGCCATTTGAAATCTTTATTTATGAATGAAGAATTTTGCATTTAAGACAAAACAATTAACTACATGTTCGAGAGGTTTATTCTATGGTCAGTTTGTATATGTCATATTATGTTGCCATACACTGTACGTGCAACTGGTCACTCATTGAAACGCCAGGAGCTGTTTGGCCACGCCCATGCCCGCGCGCGCTCGCGACCTACTTCCTTTTTTTTTCGGACCAGCGCTTCCTCCTGGCACGCGTTTGACCCTAGCACTATGTTTACTAATGACCGAGAACTTCTCAAGACATGATTTCAGTCTTCATTTCAGCAACAGTATGACACTCCTGGCTCGGCGCGAGGTGTGTAGTCGGAGGTTTACCGAGTGCTCTCCGGTTCCGGTGTGTGTGGAAGTTGCGGCGGTTTGCGGTGCGAGCTTCTCTTATCTGCTGCACGTGGATCAAAGTGCAGAGAGGCGCGCGCGGGGATGACACCAAGCGATCAGCTGAACGAGCAGTGAAGTGCAGGGATTTCCACAATACCAACCCACCGGAGAGACATGAATGGAACAGGTATACACACTCCTCTTTCCCTCACTTTTACTTCTCTCTATCTTATTTTGCCTTTGCTATCTATCTATCTATCTATCTATCTATCTGTCTATCTGTCTGTCTGTCTGTCTGTCAGCTTTCCATTTATTGCTTCAGACCCCCTACATTCTGTCTGTCTCCCAGTTTTGATCACTTCTTCTTATTGCCCTCCCCTTTACTTTTTCTCACATGTACTTTGTCTCTATCTGTCTTTTTTTTTTTTTTTTTGCTTTCACTCATACTTATTCACGTATCCTCTGTCACATCCTGGTTCGTTTTTCTGTTTTGTTAACCTATCTCTTTTGTGTCTCCTATCTGTGTTTTCTTTTTTAAGAAGAATGCATGTTGTGTCTCCTGTGTGTGTTTTCTAACCAAGCAGAATGCATACAAATGTATGGTTTTAAGTATTTCAGTAAACGTGAGCGCAGTGTGTAACGACTTGCTATCTGAATGTATTACCTAATATCATACTCAAATGCACTGCACAAGGTGAGAAGGTCAATCGTGCTGGCAGATATGATAACATACTCGGGCAGAGGTTAGTCCGATGAATCAATCGCACTATGAAGTGACATCCACGTGTACGGATCAGAGGTAATTAGGGATGGTTCAGGTGAGTAAAGGAAGACCTCCGGTTTAGCAAGGTACAAACTCCATGTCATAATCAATGGCATCGTTCGGCTCAGTGATCCTGTTTGTACGTAAAATGTTTCATGAGATCTGAAAAATTAAACATAGTATTCAGTTTTCTGCCAGGTTTTCACGAAAATCACTTTGTCTGGCTTTGAACTAGACAACAGTGCTGGAGGCATGCTGATAATGTAAACAAGAAAAATGATCAATAATCTGATTGTTGCATGGAGTGATTTGCTGAGGAGATTTCCACCTTTAGGATTACTACTGCTACTGCTACTATAGTTTTTAGCCCATTATTGTAGATATCAGTATGTCACACAGTGTCAGAAACCACATGAGCAAGTTTGGCATTACTAACTAATTCACCAGAGAAACATTAGAGACCAAAGACAAGTTGGTTAATCAGCTACATTTTGGGTAAAGGGTACAATTTTGTAATGTTGATTTGTTTCCCAACTCTTGCGTTAAACGCTAAAGCCCAGTGTGTTCATGGCCGCTTATGAAACAGGAAAATTTAATTTTTCAAGATCCTTTACGGCTCATCTGTGGAGCTTCGTCAGATCTGACACATGACTATGTTTATTGTGTTTGGATGTTTGTGTGTTAAATGTCTCTTTATCTCTCAGTTGCTGCAGTTGAGGAGATGGGGGAGAACAGCAAGAAATCACAATGGAAATTGTTCATTGAGGATATCAGTGTGTTACAGCTTGTGCTGTCCTTCTTGCTTGTGGGTGAGATACAGTACTCAGGCGTGCAGCTCATGCCTTCTTTATCAGTTCTGTTCATTTGGATTAAATTTGCTGTGTAATGTCTAATTCTAAGATGCTAATTATTTAAGATAATATTTTTGTTTAGGTGTGTCATGCCTGGTGTTGATGCTTTATCTGATGTTTACTTCGCTGTGGCCGATTCCCACTCTGTACTTCACCTGGCAGTTCTTTGACTGGAACACACCTGAGAGAGGTTTTTACATACACACATAATCACTTCCTTGCCGCATAAACAAACACACACACATGAACTGTCAGCATACACTGTCTAATCGTAACACACCTCTTTTCATGAGTCAGGCTATTCTCACATTTCCGCTTTCCATGATAAACTACATGATTGTTTACTCAACACATCCTGGACTATGCATTCTGTGTGAAAATTTTTAAAAAACTTTTTCCCAGTCTTTGGAGTCAGGCTTCTCATTGCTTATGCCGCACTTTAATGTAACTGTGATGGTTAAACAATACAAAAAAAGTGTCTGCCGAAAGTGTTGGAAGGTGTGATCGCATCAAATAATAAAAACGTCCTTTGTTATTAGTTTATTTTTATTTTTTCCTTTAACATGGCGAAGTTAATCTTTTCCGGTTATTCTTTTCTCAGGACACTTGTAATGGTCTTATTCTTTCACCTTGCTTTTTTTTTTTTTTTTCAACTGTTTATTTTTGTTTAGAAGCCATCTTATAAGACTGAATTCATTCAGATGACTAAAATTACATACAAAACTGTCCAAGTTCCCATGCTGATTGCATCTCTGTGTTTTAACCAGGCGGTAGAAGATCTGAGTTTGTGAGGAACTGGAAAGTGTGGAAACATTTAAAAGACTACTTCCCCGTAAAGGTAATCTAGACCTGGCCTCCATTTCCACTACTATTCCTGATTTCTGCCCCCCAAGCCATTTTAGAGCCTTTGTATGGGCTGTTATTCTAATTATTCAAGAGTTGTATTAGTTTCATTAGAGATAAAATTTTAAGTCAACAACATTGGGATAGCAATGGCTCAAGCAGTTAACGGCTCTGGGTTGTCGATCGGAGGATTGGGGCTCAAGCCCCAGAATGACAAAGGTCCACTGTTGGGCAATTAAACAAGGCCCTTAACCCTCTGAATACTGCTCCAGGGGTACAGTGTCATATCTGCCCCTGTGCTCTGACGCCAACGTCCTCAGCTGGCATATGCAAAGACAAGAATTCCACTGTGCTGTAATGTATGTGTGGCGATAATTAAGCCTTCGTGCCCTCAGTTCTTCTTCTTCATTATATCATCATCAGCTACTAAACAGATAAAAAAAAATCTTACTGTTCAATAAAAAAATAATATTCTGAATAGAATTTTCAGAATTTCATGTACATCACACTAAATATTATTAGATTACAACAGAAACTCCGCATGCTGTAGCCTCATGATGGTTGCATATTCTCGTTATACAAATCAAATCTTTCTCCCTTTCAGCTGGTGAAGACTGCAGAGCTGAGTCCCAGTAGGAACTATATTCTGGGTTGCCACCCGCATGGCATCATGAGCATAGGCGCCGTCTCCTGCTTCAGCACGGAAGCCGGCGGGTTTGCGCAGGCGTTCCCGGGAATGCGCGCCTCTCTGGCCATGCTCGCCGGCATCTTCCGCATGCCTCTCTTCAGGGAATACCTCATGTTTGCAGGTCAGTGCATGTGTGCATTCTAGCATTTAATTCACACTAGGGGTATGATGAGACACCATGATAAGGAAATTTGAATGAATTGCAGTGGTCATACTACATATAGTATAGTGTATAAAGTCTATAGACATGAAATAGAATGTGGTACACACCGCAAGCCCAATTACTTACCACTGTTTATCTCACACACTTATTACTATGTGATACCATCATGTATTTTGCTGTGTCTTTAATGACATGAAAACAACAAGCATGAGTACAAACCCCAAAAGCTGGTAAAAGCCGGTGTTTCTGCAAAACACGTGCAGAAAATGTGATTACACTTTACTAAAATTTTTAATACAGTTACTTCCTGTGTGCAATCTGTTTATATTTCAATAAACACAGATTTCATTAATGGTGTAAGTGTTTAACAGGAAGATGCATTAAAGAAATCAAAATAATAGGGGGGAAAAAAAGAAAAGGAAGAAAGGGGAAATTCCTCCAAGACTCTAACAAATCTCTCTCTCTCTCTCTCTCAGGAATATTGCCGGTCAGTAAAGAAAGTTTGGAGTACATGCTGAGTCGAGCCGGCGTGGGCAATGCGGTGGTCATCATTGTCGGAGGAGCTGAGGAATCACTAGCTTCTTCTCCCGGAGTGAACACCGTGGTCATGAAGCATAGGAAAGGCTTTGTGCGTCTCGCTCTGGAAAACGGGTAAGGAGAGAAAATACACAAGTCACTTTTTTTGTCACAAATTCACAAGGCCAAATGTGAAATACAGATCATGAAGAAACTACACGCATTTTAAAGGGATGTATTACAGTGATTACTCACTTTGATTCAGTCGTCTTCCCTGTTTCAGAAATCTTTTAGAATTACGAAATATAACTTCCTCATGAGAGTCATACTGGTGTCACCACTGGCCTAGGATCAAATCATAAGTTACTGTGCTATAATTAAATGACATGTTAGAATATCTCTGTTTAGAAATAGCAAGGAACTTCCTTTAGGTTTCTAATTTCTAGTGAGATCTTGCTATTTAATGCATAGATTTTTTAATGTTTTCAACTTGTGTTCATCTGAGAAGTTATCTCACAAGTCGCACATTATTTGGTTATTTGTGGGCACAATGTGACAGGAAGATAATCATCAGAGTAATGGTGTGATGAGATCTGACACAAAAAAGCAGGGTTAGTGTTAAAAGTGTTTTATTCTCACTATAACATGGTAAAATGGTAACATGGTAGATTTCATTCAAGAAAACCAGTCATAGTTTTTTATCCGTTCAATGTTGTGGAATACCTGTGAAACAAGTTAGTTATGGAGGTCACACGTCATATTATCTATAATATGAAATTGCTGATGCAGCATTTTACTGAGAAAACTCTCCGGTCCGGAAAACTTTTCCTTCACGCTTGATTAATGCTCAAGTAACTCTGCTTCATCACAGCACTGCATCGCCGACTGCTTTTCTATCATACCTCCACATTTTATTCTTTACATATTATTAACAGTAGTATATGAATCCTGGTTGTCTTTTCAGCGCTGACCTGGTTCCTGTGTACTCGTTCGGGGAGAACGAGCTCTTTCCACAGGTGCTGCTGTCCGAGGGCAGCGTAGGCCGTAAGCTTCAAGCTCTGTTTAAGCGGGTGATGGGATTTGCACCATGCCTTTTCACTGGGGGGCGCTGGCTGCTCCTGCCTTACAGGAGACCTGTCACTACTGTGGGTAAGTCTAACAACACAGTGCAACCTGTATAGTCACATTCTTTCTGACTTCAAGTTTGGGTATGTTGATGCAGAGAAGCTTTTCCGTTCACCTTACAGCAATGGCGTTCTCTCTTTGCATGTTTAAAGCTCTGCTTGGACAGAATTAGTTTTCCCGTGTGTGTTCAGTGACATTGCGGAGGGTGTCTGCAAGAAGTTTAATTCACATTGGATAACTGCACTCTGGATAAACCATAGAGATGTACAAGTCTTCACAATGTAGTGCCAGGAGTTCTAAATAAATCTCATATTACTACAAATTGTGCATTGTTTCTGGGATCATGGCTGTGCTTGATCATCAGTAGACCATATGACCGTAATATATATATGCATAAAGGCTGAGGTTCTGCTAGGAAATCAATAGGAAGGAAAAAGGATTGCTTCCTAGATTGTCTTTGATTATGCGGTTATAATTTTCTGGTCATTAAATAAAACCCAAAATACTGTGAAACCTTTCCAGTCGGATGCACACACAGCCTGTAAAGAAAGATTCAGATTCAGACAGGACTACAGTCCCAGAGATACTCTGATAATGACTGTATTACTCACTTCCTCATGTGAAAGTAATCCAGTCTGAAGAGCTTAAAGCTTCTTCGCACTCTGCAGTACATGTTGGACAGAACATGTTTTAAAAAGCATAGCTGCCTGCGATGCTTCATGCTTAATGATCTCTCTTGCCCTCTCTGTCTTAGTTGGAAGCCCCATCTCTGTGCCTCACATATGCAATCCATCCGAACAGCAGGTGGCCCACTATCACAATCTGTACATGGAATCTCTATCCGAACTCTTCCATGCGCACAAAATCAGCTGCGGTCTGGCCGACACGCACCAGATACGCTTCATCTGAATACTACACACACGTACATTTTGAATTTTAATCCTGTAAAATTTGTAAATCGCTGATTTTTAAAATGACGTTCACTGCTTTTGTCTAGTTTGTAACTGCGTGGTTTTTAACATGACTTTAATGTAAATGATTCATAAAGGCATATCACTGGTGGGTGTGCTTTGATGTGCAGTATATAAATATAAATGTAATATTAAACATGAATTGTATTCACCATTGAAAGATATCATGATCAGAAGCTCTTGCTCCGATGCTATTAAATATTTTTTAAAAAATGTTTAAACTTCGTAGACTGAGCTTTGGGAACTGAAAAGATGTGCACTATGTTGTCTTTTTTATGCTTATGTTCAATTATGCTTACATGTGACTTGCTCTGCACAAAATAAATAAAATAACTGACCATAAAAACATATCTGCTCTTAAGACTCACTTGGGCCACTCACCATGATAACAGACACAGACCTACACCGACTACATCCAGGTGAACTCTGCTTTGTGCTCCAACAAAAACAAAGTTTAAAAAGGTGGACAGGCGTAACTTAAACAAAACAAACACGCGTCTCATTTTGTGGTAAAATTCCAGATATTTTTTTAAGCCTGCTCAAATCTTCTTGTCTGGCAAAGTTCATCATATGTTGCCTGCAGAAGGGTATAACATTATGTGAATACAAACAAGCATGCTTTTCCAGTATTTATTTATATTTGGAGTTATTTCCGCACCAATAAAGTAAGAAGGCAAAACCTGAAACTAAAAGTTTACTCTAACGGGCCTACAGCTTGCCTACTGTCTACATACCTGTATGTCTAAGGAAAAAGACTGGAGGTTATTCATTAGATCATTCTGCTGTGTACAAAACAAGTTGTTGCTGACAGAAGGAAATTGACAGTGTGAGAAACTGAAGCGTAAAATACAGTTCAATAAATATTTCTTCAGAGAAGCTAATCCAGCCTTGCACAAATACAAAATGTCTCTGCAGGGTTTTGAGAGTGAAACGACCAACTCTAGTGGTGTTGCAGAAAATCTGATCCTGTGAAGCTGCAGTCCAGCTGCATGGCTTTTCTAGAGCATGAGGGACGCTACCGTTGGCATTTGAGATGATCGTTTCAAAGTTTTTTTTTTTTTTGTTCACGATTACTTTGCAAGCTTTCTTGCTGCAGTCATCGTGCCATTGCGCGATCCCAAACGGCACGAAGGAACCTGGGTTTCTCTTCTGGACATACTCCTACTTTGAAAACTTTAAACGCCAGGATCCTCGGACCATCAGCACTGTTGCCCATCAAACAGATTATGATCGAGGGTGAAGTGGAATTTCAACCATTGAGTATGTGTGATCACACGGTCCACTTCAGACACCTGATTTAAAAAAAGAAAAAAGAAAAAAAAATCAGGGTAGAGCCCCGAGAACCACAGAGAAAGATCATCCTGAAACAGACTTATATTTTAAGGTTTGAGAGCAAGTTGTGTCAAATTTGAGACATAAATGTAGCAAAAACATATGCAAGCCTTGCACTACCTATATAAATAAAACTCTGTTCATGGACAGTCCCTGCCATATCTAATATTTCTGATCACGTCGTTGTTTCATACATAATAATCTTGTGTGTGTTACCTGGTCTCGTGATGTGTGGCTAAGCAGCGTACGCAGCAGTAGCGAGCTCCGCAGGACACGCAGGTGTAGTTGGAGGGGAAACCGCACACAGCACAGAAGTGACGCTGAGGAAACCTCGACGGCTCGGCGCATGCGGTCAGATAGTTCGGACCCTCGCTCACACTCAAGTCCTGGATAGAGAAAGTAAATAATTCTTAAAAGAAAATAAATTCTTCCCCTACAGCTAATATGTAATCCCTTTCCTTTATTCTCTTCTATCCATATATGATTTCTTGCATCCCTCAAATCACTTCATTTCTGGAATTTCTTCATTTTTAATTTTCTGTCTTCCAACCCTCCATCTTCCTTTCCTGTCATGTCAGTCTTTAATTGCTCAAATGATTCCTATACTCATCCTTTCTTTCAACAGAGACAGCTTGTTATTTACGTTTAGATAATAAAGTGGGAACCAAAAGTGCTTTGTTCTGTCTATAACATTTTAGCATATCGACTTCAAGCAACCATATACACTACTCAGGCATAACAAGCCAGCAGAGACAGGTCATGCTTTGGGAAATGTTCTCCTGGGAACCTTTGGGTTCTGCCATCCATGTGGATGTTACTTTGACACATACCACCTATACAAGCATTGTTGCAGACCATGTACATGTTCATGGAAACAGTATTCCTTGATGGCTGTGGCCTCTTTCAGCAGGATAATGTGCCGTGCCACAAAGGAGGAATGGTTCGACTGATGAACAGTGAGTTCGATCCATGGAGGCCCCACCTCGCAACTTACAGGACTTAAAGGAACTGCTGCTAACATCTTGGTGCCAGATCCCACAGCACACCTTCAGGGATCTAGTGGAGTCCATGCCTCAATCGGTCAGGGTTGTTTTGGCAGTAAAAGGGGGACAGGCAGGTGGTCATAATGTTATGCCTGATCAGTGTATATATATTTATTTTGAAATAAAAATAAAATGTCAGCGATGCTCCTGTGATGTAGCCAGAATTAAATCTTTAGAATAATTTTCTCCCTTTTCACTATAGAAGTTAACATAATTTTCAGAAATATATCTAGTACTGTAGTAATGACAATGTTTATATATAGATATATACCAGTGTGTTTAATTATTCTAACTAATAGCATGTTATTAATTAGCGCTGTCAGGTTGCCACCATCAGCATGGTGTTTAGCTCTGTGCTCACAAGCCTTTACGAGAACTCTGCCATTACGTCATCCTGTAACAATGTGAATTTTGACAGAATGAATATAAACCAGCAAAAAGATGGCAGAAAGGAGCGTGTCCAGTAGGAAAAGGAACTCTGCAGTGGATTTCTGGTGTTCATGTTCCTATAGAATTCAGTCCCAAACCTTTTCCAACTCAATGTAGGTACCTGATTATTATTAACTCTGTTTGGATTTAATAGGGTAGAGCTTGTGTGCAAAGCCTCACCTCCTCCTCAAGCAGGGCCTGGAAGTTTTTCCGGAAGCGTTGTTTGAAATGATCGCCTCTGGTCTTCTTCCTCCGTTTCCCTTAGGAGTTACAATACAAAACACAGACGTGTCAAGTTAAAGAAGAGAGGTTACACATCTACGAGATCTAATAAGCGAACAGATGCCAACACATGACTGGGAATGAGTTATTTATATTACTGCATCAGCATTTGTAGTAGAATGTCATTTTTAGTGTGAGAACCAGACATAACTCATGCAGACACTGCCATCTGTCAGATTTGTACAATCTGATGATCATTTCTACAGATGTCCTCTGGGTGGGGAAACAGTACTTTATTTAGAATTCATATGACTGGAAATCTGCCTTATGCAAATTAAGAGTGAATGATTTGTTGTGTAGAGCCACTAAAAAACAAAGACATTACAATCGAAATAGTTCCCATCACTCCATCAACACAGACGTTGTTTATTGTCCTTCCTGTGAATCAGCTATACTTTCTAAGAAACCAAGTTAACACTGGATGATCGTTTTTTTGAGGACTTTCCTACGATTTGAATAGAGGATTTCTCTTTTCCGGTGATGTGACACATCAACAGCAATGTACAAAACATTACTGACAACTGTGGTGACATCACCAGTTGTTGTTAAGAGGGAATGAAGTGAGGAAACATAAAGCTTATCTACGCTCCTAGAACTTAAGGAATGAATGTTAGACTTTGACTACAGATGATTTGTACTATTTTCTAATTTTTCTACAACCTCGGGCTACGTCTACACTTATTCAGATAAATTGGAAAATGGCTTTTTCGTCCCACATTATCGTTTTCAATCGTTTCCCAAAAGTGGGTCATCCACACTGAAATGTCCGATGTACTGCGTGTGAGTAAAACCTATGACGCTTCGACCTGCATAATTCCCTCCGTTTATTTATTTTCAGGCTCTTTCAAACGTCAAAAAAAGAGTATATGAAGCTAGTGGGTGGAAGTGTTGAGGATGCAGAAGATAGGGATAGGTGGAGAGAGATGATTCGCAGTGGCGACCCCCGAAAGGAAAAGCCGAAAGAAGAAGAAGAGGCTCTTTGAAACGTCACAGTAATACGTCGAGGAAAAGCAGAGAGTTTTTTAAATGGACTGATAGTGAGGCGGAGTTGTTGCTGCGAGTAACACGAGAGTATAAAGTCGCAAAATCGTGCGAGAATGTATTGGTGAGTTGGTCACATGACTTAAAATGCGCCGTCGTTTTCGAAAGCCTCCGTTTACACAGTCCACACGCCGTTTTCAGATCCATCCACTCTGGAGAGCGTTTTCAAAAAGAGACGTTTTCGTTGACTAAAAACGGCGTCTCAGTGTTAACGGAGCCGAAAAATAAATGGATAGAAGGATATGCAAACGTATTAGTGTGGACACGGCCTCAGAAACTCTCTGCTTACACACCTACTTATGGACTTTTGTCTGAAACGCTCTTTTTCAGTGGGAACTTTGTGTTTAGTACTACAAATACTTCACATACACAAGGCTTCTGTGGAGATTCATCATAAATAACTGGGCACACAAATATTTTCACTACAATCTTGTGTGTTCGTTTATAAATATAAACGTTCGAGTAAAATCGTGAAACCGTGATTCTTAGATCAGGTTATCATATCGTGAACATTTCAACAAAGCAACAGCTCTGCTCCACAGTAACCTGTGTGGGAGGTTCACCGGAATAAAAACGGAAGCGTGCGCTGGGAACGTGTGTTTCTAGTCATATTAAGAAGCAGAACCGGAGCAGTGTGAACGCATCTGTACCGGGTTCGTCATTCTCGTCGAAATGCGGCAGGCGCTTGACCGGCGGCGGGAGGCTGGACTGAGGGTCATCCTGGAAGTTGTCCTTCTCGAGCGCCTCGAGCTGCCGCGTGAGCCTCCGCTGCCGGGTCGCTACATCCAGCACGCGCCTCTGACCCGGGTCCTGAGAGCGCACTGAAGAAACACAAACATTAATTAACATGTCACCTGCATCGATAAAAACTTATATATTATTATTATTTTCAAATAGTTTGCTAATTCATCTAGCGTTTAAAGTTCATTAGTACTAGCTAAACAACCTGACTAACGCTAGCTAACGGAGTAGCATTTTTAGCCAGAAGAAAAAGTCCGCTACAGTATGAATACTCTTTAGCCTAGCGAGCTAACAGAGCTTTATAACACAGAGTACAGAAGCCATGTTATCTACAGCAGCTCGAAAAGAATAAACAAATAAACAAAAAAAATAAAATAAAATAAAATAAATAAATAAACACACCTACCTGCAATTTTCTTCTCCGCCATTTTCATGAAGTCCCGCTACGGCGACCCGAACAGGACAAATCAGACGCGTTTCGTAATAACCACGCGACTGCGTTTAGAATGTTCCTCTGAGGTTGAAGGAAATGATCAGAATATTCAGTATCCAAACCCTTTAAAGTTATGTTAAACAATGTGTTACTTGTCATATAAAGGTATAAATGTTAATACAGGATTGTTTTATTGTATAAATGTTATAAACAGAAGTCCAAAATCTTCTACAGTCACACCCAAGTTTGATATTTTCTTCTTAAAGTATGTCTCACTGATAAACTTTTCCAGAAAAGCCTAAATCGGTTCAATTATATGATGTTATGAATGGAATTGTGCATGATTTAGTTTGTTGATAGATTGTATCTGTGACCCCTGTTCTGATGTGGCTGCTATTTGTAACTCAGCTTTGTTGTCGATTGATATTTGATGCATTTACATCATCATCAAAAGAAAAAGTTTCCTTCAAGACTAGGAATGATCTCGTATATCTTCTATAACTTCATATTGTTTTGTAAACAGCATATGAAACAGATTTGTCCTGAATTCTGTATAAGAGGAAGACACAATACGGGGCAGTAATGCTTGTGTCATTGAGACATAACACAAAGAACTGAATAGTGTGTGGAAACCATGGGCGTTTCTCAGTAACAAGAATTTCCTGTAGCAGGACAGGAATTTCCTGTAGCAGGACCTCTTGTGATCACTGGTTCTCCTCCATTCAGTAAAATGTTTCCTTCTGTGAATTACTATGATTCTGTGAATGAGCACTACATGACAGTGACTGTCCCCAATAAGTAGAGACGCTGTTGGCGACATGAAGTTCAGTTCTTGAGATGGAGATGACCAGTTTCATGCCCAGAATTAGTGTCCCAAATCACAGTATGTTGAAATGAGTATCGTAAAGGTATGCAGATGGTCTACTATTATCAGTAGGTTTGCGCATCCTTTTTCAGATGATAATTCCCACAGCTCTTTATTACAAGGGAGGTGTTGTATTGTGAGGGTTTGCTGCATTGCATTTTAGATGCTGTTTAGAGAGGTGTAAATGATATGGGGGAAAAATAAATCAAAGGAATAGTAAATTAAATTATATAGTATAAATTATTTAAAGAATAATGAATGAAAAAATGCTGAAATGCAATTTTTTTTACGGTGAAAGTGTGTGTAATGTTTGCAACACACTCTACTGTATGAACACTATTTCTGCATATTATAAATTATACATAATATTTGATCAATATTTTTTGTTTACTAAACAGAAATCTATGCTGTTTTCCAGTCAATGTCAAATAACCCCAAATGCATGTAATGCGACACTGTTAGCTTAAGCATGTTGAAAAATAAATAAATGTTGAAAAATAAAATCACACAACGTGTATGCTACTTTAAATGACATTTGTAAGAAGTCTTGTACAATGGACTGCCGTCGGCTATCCAGAAAATTTTATCACATTAGCGCCTGTTGTTTGGAATTGTTTTGCTTTTTTAAACCCTACAGCACCACATAAGGTCTCTGCTCTCTTCTCTTTACAACAACAGGCTTTAATAAATATTAATACGTACTTTAAATAGAGTTTTATAAATCCAATATGAAACAAATTTGTGTAAATCAGTGTGCTGTATGTTAACAAATGCTAGAAAATGGATGGATGATATGGTTTTGATTGTGGGGTAGGTTAAAAATAGCAATAAAATAAATAGAAACGTCAATAATTACATCACTATTTTACTTTATCCTTAACGTAACATACTTCACCAAAACAATACTGAAAATGTGTATGTTTTAAAGAATGTCAAAGACCAGCAACTGATTTATAGGAAAAAATTAATAATAGGTTTAATGTTTTCCAAATCCAGTCTGTCTTGGGCTTGAACAAATACACTGTAGTCTGGTTGAATGTAATAACCTATAAATCTAAAAATTATAGTTTCTGTTCAGGGTTCATTTCAGTCCTGCATCCGCCTCAAAAGGGACATTTTTTTCCCGTCAGATTTGGACAACCATCCTTTATAACTCCTGCCATTTTGTCTCATTTCAGTCCCGCATGCGTTTACCTGCATGAACACATCCCTCTGAGTGTTTAGTCACGTGGTGGAGATTCCAACTGTAATCCTTCAACACAGTGATCTGTATTTCACAAACGAAGCACACTGCTTTACATCTGTAAATAAATACTCAGGAGTCCATGGCTTGTTACGTGAACTGACACTTTTAAGGGTTAACCGTTAACTCAGTATCTCCAACACATTACTGTGAAGGTGTGCAGACACACGCACGCGCACACACACGCACACACACACACACACATAAAATACATCAGTCGCCTTCAAAATAAAAGCAATGCAGTAGTATTGCATGCATGATGTACACTTATATACATTTAATTTTTAATTCTGATTGACCTCACGTGGGCTGGACAGAGACGGACAAAGGGACGGACATGGCTCGGGGGTAGTAAAAATGACTAGGTCTCTAGTGCATCCTTGATATTTGGGAATGATTAAGGACACTTCCGGGTTCTTAATTGTTTGTGTTTTCATGATTAGTGGAACGTTAGGAGGAAAGTCCACACAGGGACAGTGTACACAAAAATACACTCCTTGACACCGCCCCCCCCCCACCCCAACAGTCTCATCTCAGAAGCAAAAGTGAAAGTAAAGTTATTCTGAGAAATCGCCCGTATCTGAGAAGCTGACAATGGGTATGTAATGTCATTCTTTTTTTTCCATGTGAATGATACCAGATGTTTGTTTTTAATCAGTATTTTATTTCCAGTCTGTAACTGTGTAAGTCAGTCATCTGTCAGTCACTGAAAATAAAGAAAGAAGTGTGAGTGTGAGATTTTAGTTTTCACACATCATCACCAGGTTTTATTATTTTTTAAGTTGAAGTTGTGAATAATGTGTATATTTTCTGTAATGTAAGTTACATCTGCTACTAAAATTCATTCTTTCACATTTCTGTTGATTAACATCTGTAGCTCATGACCACAGAGGTGACCAGATGCAGACGCAGCCTCTTCTAAAATATTTTACTCTTGCACTTGGAAGCCCATTTGGACTTTGTGAGGGTATTGAACAGAAATTTCAGGAACTAATACCAGGTCTGCAGAATGTACAGAAGCCAGAGGACTGTGATTTCATTATGGCTTCATGCCCTAATGTTGTTACTGAAACAGCAGAGAAGATGATTAACATCTTAACAGGTACAACCCTCATTATTTAAGTAAATTCTTGTTGATCAACATGAATTAGTGTGGGATCACAAATGTATAGTTATATGGAAAAGTAGACAAATGACATCATATCAGAGTGCATAAATTAGATGAAAGAATAAAGGGAATAATTACATGAATTATGGTAAAATCTGTGACTATGACCATCTGGGACTAATTCTGTGCTTGTGACTGATGAGTTATGAATTAAAATAAATGTTAAATGATTCTCATTTTCAAATTTCATCAAAAGGTAACAAACCTGCAGTTCTGGTGGTGCTTCATCACACGTTAAATCCAGAGGATATTGTACCAGACAGCAGCAGATCTGTAAAGAGACAGAATACAATCATAGTCGACTGTCTGTTCAAGGAAGGTCAGGGATTACTGAGATGTTCTCAAAATGATGAAGCACTGACTAAGGTTTTAAACTGGATTGAGGTGAGAATTTCTTTTTTTTTCTAAAATCATTGTGATTTTTATATTTTACAACAAAATTAAATAGGTAAATCTTTACATTTTAAAATGTCAGAAACAGTTGAAAATGTTCTAACAATATATTCTACAGGACATTTTGGAAAGGGCACCAAGAAAAAGTCCAAGTAAGTCACATTGCTGCAGCCAGTTCATTATGTATAATGTAATACTAACACATATTTAATCTCTCTTAGCCTCATGAAATTCTAGTGGCTATGTATTAGCTCAATATTTAGCCTGAATAATGCATTACAGTTAAAATAGTCCCAGGAATAAATTATATTATACTATGGTGTCTGATGATTTGGTGTTTCTCTACAATTTATATAGCTTTAGATCAGGACAATCAGACTAATCAGATGTTGATGCGTCCTCATCTGAATTACTTCACTCTGATAACTGATGTGGGCATCGAGAGGAGACTTCAGGAAGTAATACCACATCTGAATAAGGTGCAGAATTTGGAAGATTCTGATTTCATTCTGGTTTTCTGCCCTGTTGTTTCACGAGCTGAAACTGACATTGAAGCAGCAGTGAAAATTCTCAATACCCAAGCAGGTAAAACACTCATTATTCCAATAAAGTCCTGCTATTTAACATATATGTGGAATCAAGACTGTAAATCTCTGTTGAACAGTAGTCTAAACTGGATTATTGTCTTTTCAAGTAAATTTTACAGTGACTGATTAACTGATGCAGAAATGATGAAAAAATGATGATCAAATATCTTTCTCAAAAGGTAACAAACCTGCAGTTCTGGTGGCGCTTCATCACAGATTAAATCCAGAGGATATTGTATCAGACAGCAGCAGATCTGTAAAGAGACAGAATACAATCACAGTCGACTGTCTGTTCCATGAAGGTCAGGGATTACTGCCTTTTTTTAAAAACCCTGAAGCACTATTCAAAGTTACAGACTGGATTGAGGTGAGGATTTTTTTAAAATGTGGTGATTTTTATATTTTACAACAAAATTAATAGGGAAATCATTCCATTTTAAAATGGTAAAACCAGTTGAAAATGTTCTAACAATATATTCTACAGGACATTTCAGGAAGCATACCAAGAACACGTCCAAGTAAGTTACATTGTCAGAGCTAGTAGGATGTAATACCACAAGATATGTAATTTATTTAGTGCTTTTTCGAGTTTAATCTCTATTATTAGCCTCATGAGTGGCTATTATAATTGCTTAATGATGAGTCTGAATCATGCAATACAGTTAAAATAGTCCCAGAAATCAATTACATTATTTTTGGTGACTGATGCTTTGTTTTTTTCCCTGCAATTTGTATTTCTTTAGATCAAGACCATCCTGCTAACCATCTTCGTCTAAAATACTTCAATTTGATGACGGGAAACACATTAGAACCTGATGTAGGCTTAGAGATGAAACTTCAGGAACGAACAGGTCTGCAGAAAGTGATGGATTTGGAAGAGTCTGATTTCATTCTGGTTTTCTGCCCTGTTGTTTCACGAGCTGGAACTGACATTGAAGCAGCAGTGAAGGAGCTCAGTACCCAAGCAGGTAGAACACTCATTATTCCAATAAAAAATACAATCAAGAGTGTATAGCTCTGTTAAACAGTAGTCTAAAATGGATTATTGGCTCTTCTGCAAGTTTAAGTAAATTTTACTGTGACTGATTAAATTATGTAAAAATGATGTAATGATGAAAGTGAGTAAACTTAAATGTCTTTCTTAAAAGGTAACAAGTCTGCAGTTCTGGTGCTCCTTCATCACACGTATGATGCAGAGCGTATCGTACCGGACAGCAGCAGATCTGTAAATACACAGAATGCAATCGCAGTCGACTCTCTGACCCATGAAGGTCAGGGATTACTGACATTTCTTAAAAACCATGAAGCACTGTCCAAATTTATAAACTGGATTCAGGTGAGGATTTTCTTTTTCTAGAATCATGGTGAATTAAAATATGGAATCTTTACATTTTTAAAATGGCAAAAACAGTTGAAATAATTCTAACAATATATTCTACAGGACCTGTTGCAATGGAAACGAAGTAAAAGTAAGTCGCATTGTCACAGCCAGTAGGATGTAATACCACCACATATTTAATTTATTTAGTGCTTTATCAATATTAATATTAATCTTTATTTATTAATATTAATCTTTATTATTAGCCTCATGATCTAATAGTGGCTATTTTCACTGCTGAGTAATTTAACTGTATTGCTGAATCATTCAACACAGTTCAAATAGTCCCAGGAATCAATTATATTATGCAATGGTGAATGATGATTTGATGTTTCTGTGCATTCTGCAATTTATTTTTCTTTAGATTCCGGGCATACTGCTGAGCAGATTTTAAAGACTCCTCTTCTAAAATACTTCACCCTATTAACTGGAAACACTTTAGGACATGATGTGGAAATAGAAAGGAAACTTCAGGAACTAATACCATATCTGAAGAAGGTGCTGAATTTGGAAGAGTCTGATTTCATTCTGGTTTTCTGCCCTGTTGTTTCACGAGCTGGAACTGACATTGAAGCAGCAGTGAAGGAGCTCAGTACCCAAGCAGGTAAAACACTCATTATTCTAATAAATAATTAAAATTTGCAATAATTAGCATGCATTAAAATTTAAGGATGAAAAAGGATTGAGAAAATTGTGACATGGAGATGGACACAGGCTGGAGTGGAATACATACATGGTGTTTAAATTTGATAAAAGAACACAGAAAACAGTCCAGCAAACAAAGTTGGAAAAAGCAAGCAAAGATTCCAAAACATGAAGAGCAAAACGAAACCAAAAGCACAAGACAAAAACACAGTAATCATTAAACATAAACACAGTGAATCAATAGAACAAAGAACAATGAATGGCTTGGTATGTAGCGTGAGCAAACAATACTTTAGACCAGTGTAACATGAGTATTCAGGCAAGGGTTTCCTCTTGGGGTGGGGGGGGGACACAGCTGGTGGAAGTGTCACAAAAATAAAGAGAACGATCAAAGAATTAAAGAAGATATGACAACCTCATTTATCATGTTCAACCTTGAGGTTTTTTTTTGTTAACCTTTTATAATTGTCTAAGGTTACCATATAAGAAACATTTGCTTACTTCTTTCTGGAATTGCTAAAGAGTGGAAGTAATTGAATTAATTCCAGCTGAAAACATCCTTTTCCCCCCCATGTTTTCTTGTGATACAAAATAAACAGTGACAGAGCTTAACTTCCTGTGCCAGTTCAAAATGTTTTTTACAGTGACTGATTAACTGATGCAGAAATGATGAAGCCACTAAACTCAAATGTCTTTCTCAAAAGGTAACAAACCTGCAGTTCTGGTGGTGCTTCATCACACGTTTAATCCAGAGCTTATTGTCCCAGACAGCAGCAGATCTGTAAAGAGACAGAATACAATCACAGTCGACTGTCTGTTCCATGAAGGTCAGGGTTTACTACCATGTCTTAAAAACCATGAAGCACTGTGCCAATCTGTGAACTGGCTAAATCCCAAGGTAAAGTTTTTCTTTTCTTTTCTTTTCTTTTCTTTTCTTTTCTTTTCTTTTCTTTTCTTTTCTTTTCTTTTCTTTTCTTTTCTTTTCTTTTCTTTTCTGTTTGAACGATGACTCTGCAGATAGATTTTGATTAACAGTGCAGTGTACTGTACATATATACATTAAATTTAATAATTTTGGTTCTGAAAATAACAGCTGAAAAATGTAGGAAAGCATCAATCTTGCTAAAATTGACCTATAATATATAATTTACAGGGCATTTCGAACAAGCCACCAAGTCAACATCAAAGTAAGTCATATTCTTACAGGCAATTTATTATGTACAATGATACACCACCACATATTTCACTTGTATAGATTTTTGTGTTTTTAACTTGAGACTCTTCAGTAATTAGCTTGTATAAATCATGTATTTATTCATTCAAAACTGAACAAACCCATCTTAGGAAACATGGAGTAACAAAGTCAGCTCATCAGTCAAAATCATTATATACTGAAAAAAAGGATAGATTAGCTTGTTTGGGTGGGTGTGTAAATGTTTTAATTTAAGGTGAAAGTTTCAGTAGGGTAAAATAGAAATGTATAAATAATAAATGTATTTTAATTACTTTGAGTTTTTTTTTTTTTTTCAATTTGCTGAAACATGCAATACAGTTAAAATAGTCCCAGGCATCAATTACATTATGTTATAGTGACTGATGATTTGGTGTTTCTGTGCATTCTGTAATTTATTTTTCTTCAGATCAGGACCATTCTGTTAACCGGCTCTTGAAGCATCCTTCTCTAAAATACTTTACTCTAATAACTGGGAAGACATTACGCTATGATGTGGACATAGAGAGGAAACTTAAAAAACGAACAGGTCTACAGAAAGTGATGAATTTGGAAGAGTCTGATTTCATTCTGGTTTTCTGCCCTGTTGTTTCACGAGCTGGAACTGACATTGAAGCAGCAGTGAAGGAACTCAGTGCCCAAGCAGGTAAAACACTCATTATTCCAATAAAGTCCAGCTATTTAAAATATATGTGGAATCAAACGTGTAAAGCTCTGTTGAACAGTAGTCTAAACTGGATTATCGGCTCGTCTTCCAGTTCAAGTACATTTTACAGTAACTGATTAACCGATGATCAAATGTCTTTCTCAAAAGGTAACAAACCTGCAGTTCTGGTGGTGCTTCATCACACATTTGATCCAGAGCTTATTGTACCAGACAGCAGCAGATCTGTAAAGAGACAGAACACAATCACAGTCGACTGTCTGTTCTCTAAAGATCAGGGATTATTGACGTGTTCTAAAAACCATGATGCGCTGTCCAAAGTTATAAACTGGATTGAGGTGAGGATTTTTTTTTTTCTGAAATCGTGGTGATTTTTATATTTTACAAAAAAAAGGGAAATCTTTACATTTTAAAATGCTAAAAACAGTTGAAAATGTATATTCTACAGGACATTTCAGAAAGGATACCAAGAAAAAGTCCAAGTAAGTCACATTGTAACATACAGTATAATATAATACCACCACACATTTCATTTATTTTGTGCTTTATCAATTTAAATGTTTATTATTAGCCTCATGAAATATGAATGGCTAATTGCTCAATAATTAGCATGAATCATGCAATATAGATAAAAATTTCAGGAATCAATTATATTATGCTGGTGACTGATGATTTGGTGTTTCTCTGCAATTTATAATTATTTAGATCAGGACCATCCTAGGCAGATGATGAAGGATCCTCGCCTAAAATACTTCACTCTGATAGCTGGAAAGACATTAGGACATGATGTGAAAATAGAGATGAAACTCAAGAAAGTGATACCACGTCTTCAGAAGGTGGTGAATTTGGAAGAGTCTCATTTCATTCTCGTTTTCTGCCCTGTTGTTTCTCAAGCTGTAACTGACATTGAAGCAGCAGTGAAGATGCTCAGTACCCAAGCAGGTAAAACACTCATTATTCCAAAAAATAAATAAATTTTACAAACATTTTCAAGCATAAAATTTAAAGGATGAAAAAGTGAACGATCAAACAATGAAAGAAAATATGACAATCTCATTTACATTCATTCATTCATTTTTTTTTAACCTTTTATATTTGCCAAAATCTAAAGTTCACCATATAAGAAATGTTTGCTTTCTTATTTAACTAAACTCAAATGTCTCCCATCAAAAGGTAACAAACCTGCAGTTCTGGTGGTGCTTCATCACACGTTAAATCCAGAGCTTATTGTACCAGACAGCAGCAGATCTGTAAAGAGACAGAATACAATCACAGTCGACTGTCTGTTCCATGAAGATCAGGGATTACTGACATGTAGTAAAAACAATGAAGCACTGTCCAAAGTTACAAACTGGCTGCATCCTGAGGTGAGGTTTTTCTTTTTATTTGTATTTCCCAAATTTGCGGAACATCTCCCAATTTTCCTATCATTGGTGAACCTTATTTGATACACTGCAGAATTTATTATTATTATAATAATATATTATTTTTTTCTTTGGTAAACAGGCATTACCAAAGATAACTAAAGGAATTATGTCTAATGTAAGTACATTGGAAACTTTTAAAACACTATAGAGACTCTAAATTGATCGATGTCATTTTTTTGAGAAAGGTCTGGCTACAGCTTTGTTTTTACACTAAGGTCATTAATGACTTTTCATTGGGACAAAGATTAATATTTTGTGGTAAATTTGTGATCATTACTGAATATATTCATTATGGAAAATCATACTCAGAACATGGTCTCCTTCATTATTTGGTGTGAAGAGGTGAAAAATCCTACCATATATCAGAATCTGCTGTTGAGACAAACATTAATATCTCTAGTGTAGTTAGATGTTTTATTTCTCGGATGAAATGTCATCTCCATGCTTATCTTATCCTGCGGCCACAATATACTAACTCAGCCGATGTAAATTATAATACCAAAGTGTTTTATGGACAAAAATGTCTGTATTTAAAAGATATGTAGACATTACCCACAGTTGATGTGTTTTGTTTTTCCATAGGTTTTAGTGTTCAACCCTTTTTTGTATGTTTTGCAGGTTGATGAAATGCATGACAAATTAGAAAAATTCAGTGAGTATGAAATTTTGTTTATTTATTTAATTTGAGTTAAATTAACCTGGGCATTATGCCAGTGAGAATCACCTGAATCTTTTATTTTCTGAAAACTACTCATAAACATGAGTACATAAAATTTTAATACAACTATGAATTTCGATTTATTCAGAAACGAAGCTGGCGAATCCACGTGACTGGCTCAAAGACAGTAGGTGTTTGCTTTTGTAACTACTTTTTGTAATAAATAAAGATATAGTAAATATAAAGAAGTGAGTTGAAAATGATATTATTGCATAAATGTAAGAATAAGCAATAAAGTAAAAAAAAAAAGTACAAAATATTAAACATATGCTTTGGATGTGACATTTATTTGTGGCTTTTATTTGTATTCATCTAAACGAGTATAGAAAAAAGAAAACAAGATGAATGATGGATCCAGAGAAGGCCACGTCATGCCTGGGCCATCTTCCAGACGCTGAAGATTTCGTTTTTTTCTCAAGATGTCAGAGTTTTCTGACAAACTCACTCCCCATACAGATAACCTAAATAAATCACTGTTATGTTTAGAACTTGTAAGCTTTAATTATGTAAACCTGACTAACCTGCGTTATGATTTACATTTATATAATGATCTACACTTACTCCATGTGTACTGTTTATTGGTGGCTCTCTCTGTTCTGTCTACAATGTATGACAATGTAATGTACTTTATGATAAGTAGAAGGAATGCATGAAATGTGGAATAATAATAAGCAGTATATGCAAATACATGTATTAATTAGGTAAAATGAATATTACATGAATGAAACACTAGGGGGCATACTGCTATATTAATGACAAGTCGTATGATGCAGTGTGACGGGAAACAGAGTTACTGTTAGTATCACTCTGTTTTCTTACAACAGCACATCCTGAAGTGTTTTTCTTCTCCTATACCACAGCACCTGGTCATCACTAACAATTTTTTACTAATTAATCAATAACCTTACCATAACCATACTTTTTCAGTTGATAATGCCTACAGCTCCTTGTACGAGGTAGTTGTTGTATTGTGATGGTTTGGCACACTGCTTTTTAGAGAGGTGTAAATGATATGGGGAAAAATAAATGGTACCAAGGGAATGGTAAATTAAAATTATGAATTATATGAATTATATAACGAATAATGATTAAAGTAATACTGAAATGAAAAACAAGATTTTTTTTTTTTACTGCAGAAGTGTGTAATGCAACACACTTAACTATATGGAGACATTAAGCAGAATACAGTGAATTTTTCAAAAATGTTAAAAAAATTAAATCCTAGAGTGTATGCTAATTTAAATGACATTTTTAAGATGTCTTATCCATTGGACTGTCGTCAGTTATCTATAAATTGTTTCTCATTAGCGCCTGGTAGCCCCGCCCCTCTTTTGCCACGTGATTGTCCAAAATTCCACACATTTGTTTTGTTTGGTTGAACAACTGCATTATCCAGGTTCCTGATCTAGACGACTTTTTGTTGGAATTTTCAGTGTTGACACGCAGCTATTTATACTACAAAATGGCACAGAAGTATGCGATTTGTATGCGACTTTTAGTGCGTAGTATAAGTAGCTGAATTGGGACACAGGAACGTCCCTTTCAGGACTGGATCCAAGATGGCTGCTTTATATATATATATAACAAGTTTATATATATATATAACAAGTTTATATATATATATATACACTATATTGCCAAAAGTATTCGCTCACCCATCCAAATAATCAGAATCAGGTGTTCCAATCACTTCCATGGCCACAGGTGTATAAAATCAAGCACCTAGGCATGCAGACTGTTTTTACAAACATTTGTGAAAGAATGGGTCGCTCTCAGGAGCTCAGTGAATTCCAGCGTGGAACTGTGATAGGATGCCACCTGTGCAACAAATCCAGTCGTGAAATTTCCTCACTCCTAAATATTCCACAGTCAACTGTCAGCTGTATTATAAGAACGTGGAAGTGTTTGGGAACGACAGCAACTCAGCCACGAAGTGGTAGGCCACGTAAACTGACGGAGCGGGGTCAGCGGATGCTGAGGCGCATAGTGCGAAGAGGTCGCCAACTTTCTGCAGAGTCAATCGCTACAGACCTCCAAACTTCATGTGGCCTTCAGATTAGCTCAAGAACAGTGCGCAGAGAGCTTCATGGAATGGGTTTCCATGGCCGAGCAGCTGCATCCAAGCCATACATCACCAAGTGCAATGCAAAGCGTCGGATGCAGTGGTGTAAAGCACGCCGCCACTGGACTCTAGAGCAGTGGAGACGCGTTCTCTGGAGTGACGAATCGCACTTCTCCATCTGGCAATCTGATGGACGAGTCTGGGTTTGGCAGTTGCCAGGAGAACGGTACTTGTCTGACTGCATTGTGCCAAGTGTAAAGTTTGGTGGAGGGGGGATTATGGTGTGGGGTTGTTTTTCAGGAGCTGGGCTTGGCCCCTTAGTTCCAGTGAAAGGAACTCTGAATGCTTCAGCATACCAAGACATTTTGGACAATTCCATGCTCCCAACTTTGTGGGAACAGTTTGGAGCTGGCCCCTTCCTCTTCCAACATGACTGTGCACCAGTGACCAAAGCAAGGTCCATAAAGACATGGATGACAGAGTCTGGTGTGGATGAACTTGACTGGCCTGCACAGAGTCCTGACCTCAACCCGATAGAACACCTTTGGGATGAATTAGAGCGGAGACTGAGAGCCAGGCCTTCTCGTCCAACATCAGTGTGTGACCTCACAAATGCGCTTCTGGAAGAATGGTCAAAAATTCCCATAAACACACTCCTAAACCTTGTGGACAGCCTTCCCAGAAGAGTTGAAGCTGTTATAGCTGTAAAGGGTGGACTGACGTCATAATGAACCCTATGGATTAGGAATGGGATGTCACTTAAGTTCATATGCGAGTCAAGGCAGGTGAGCGAATACTTTTGGCAATATAGTGTATATATATATATATATATATATATATAAACTTGTTGCCTCGTCAATAATAAGGCTAATTTTGAGATATTAATTATGTTAATTATGAGATGAGATTAATTATAATTATGGCGTATCTTACATTACAATGTAAGATACGCCCCAAGTTGAAGCCATTTATCTCTTGTCAATCTATTTCGTGCTTGAATCCATGGGCAGGTCTATTGCATTTTGCCTCTTTGTAAGCTGTTCGAAATACTTTAGAAGTCGTTTTCATCTGTTCAGCCTGTGCATTAACAACTCTGTATAACTGTGTACTGACTAGCTCTTCTGGCTTTCTGCTACCCAGGGGAGATTCTAGGATTTTCATTTAAGGGGGGCTCAGCCCTCAATGAGGGTATACTAGTAAAAATAAATAAATAAATAAATAAATAAATAAATAAATAAAATAAACTGTAACTGCTATCTGAGTTAGTTGCAGTTAATTAATTCTTAAAGTATTTGATTTAAAAATAAGAATAATTTACGTTGATAAATTCCTTGTTTGTTTGTTGAGATCATATGCTTGTTTCATTTCTCAAGAGGAACTAATTGTTTTGCCACCGTGTTCGGTGGGGGTCATTATTACCTGTGCTCCGTAATATCAAAAATAGAGAAAACTGTTGTTTATATTCGAAGCTGTTGTGAAACTATTAGCTGCACTTGGAAGATATTTTTGCTGTGAAGACCTAACCATTGAAATTTTACCTCCCCTTGACTTAACGTGGCCAATGAGATCTCACGGCATTGTCATTGGCATTTGGCATGATCCGGCATGTTAAGATGGTTGGTGGTGCAACATGTTAATAAATGCCTGTAATTAAGAACACTTGAGCTTGCGTCTGGAAGATTCTTGATTACAGTGGACAAAGTGAAAGGATCAATGTTTTTTAAGTTACTGAAGGAAATTGAGTGCTGCTGAGGAGATTTGTATAGTGGAACATTAACAATGAATGAGATTAATTTGATATAGGCAACTCAGATGCAACACAGTCAAAAGGTGTAACACCTGAGCAACAATCAAGGTCCAGTGTATGGCCTTTTGAGTGGGTCAGAAATATAAAAATAAATACATAAAGTCCTTTGTGAGCTCATTTACAGTGTCATCCACATGAATGTTAAAATCACCAAGTAAGATAATGTTAGGTGGTCAACTTTCTAGAAAAGTACGCACACGGATGTAATTTCCCAGGGTCCCCATGGCGTTGTGATAGGACCGCCCGTATTCCACAACTGGAGGCGTCCACTTCAACTACGACGGGACGATTAGGGTCCCGGTGGCGGAGAATTGGTGCGGTTGTGAATTGCTGTTTTAATTGCTGGAATGCCGCTTTATCCTGCTTGGTCCAGGAAAGTCTCTTGGGTTTCCCTCTCAAAAGGGAGGTGAGGGGGCTTGCGATCATACTATGATTCCATATGAATCATCGATAGAAGTTAGCAAATCCCAAAAAACACTGTAAATCCCATATTGTGGCAGGTTCGGGCCAGTCCCACCCTGCTTTTATTTTGCTCGCGTTTATCTCCACTCCCCCTCGGGAAATCACGTACCCCAAAAACGTGATGGTGTCCCAGTGAAACTCGCATTTCTCAGCCTTGACATAGAGCTGGTGTTGCAGCAAGCATGTGAGTACAGTGCGGACATGCTGCACATGGTCCTGATAGGTGGGGGAGTATATTAATATCTCATCTATATAGGTGATGACGTACTTGTCCAACAAGTCCTTAAATACCTCATTGATAAAGGCTTGGAACACAGCTGGAGCATTGGTAAGCCCAAAGGCTTTCTGCTTACTGAACACCTCGCTGAGGTCATTGTACTCTCTGGGGATGTTAGCCACTCCTATTCCCTCTGGGCTTTCCACCGACGTAGTGAAACAAGCACACGATACAGGGTTCTGGAAACAATTCTTAATACAATGAGGTGCCCTCTTTCCAGGATATATTGGGATTATGGTGCTGAAGCCAGGGGAAACCGAGGATAATAGGGTTCTTGGGGGAAGAGATAACATAGAGTGATGACACTGTGTGGAACAGCCCGATCTGCAGAGTGAGAGGGATGGTTTGGCAGGTCAAGTATCCCTCCCCGATGGGTTGGTTGTCTAAGGCCGTCACTCGTAGAGGGGTTGTGCACTGAATGGTGGGAAGGTTGAGTTTCTCCACAAGACGTTGGTCGATTAGGTTGACGGCCGGCCCCGAGTCAGTCAGTGCTGTGACAACATAGGACATGTGCTCAACATACAGCCTTACAGGTAGATTCAAAGAGGAGTGATGCAAATTTCACACCTTAGATGTTGTGGGTAGCTCCGGGCACTCCGCCACTCTGTGTCCCCAGCCGCCACAATAAAAACACAGCCTCAGGCGGTCGCGGCGTTGTTGCTCCTCTGGCGAAATTCGGCCCAGCTGCATGGGCCTCGATGTTGTCGCAGCAAGTTATCCAGCCAAATAGTGCTGGTAATGTAGATGAAGAGGGATACGTTGGTGTCCCGACACAGCATTTCCGTCCTGCAGCGACAGATGTAGCCCTTCTCGAAACACCGCTAACAGTGTAACGTATGGCGTAATCCACAGCCGAGTCAGCCCCTTGGCATAATTCCAAAAGCTGGACAGACACGTTTTGACCCCCTGCTGGATACTCAAAAACTTCCCTTAGCAGACCCGCAAAATAGGTAATGGAAGACCTTACCTGAGGATCGTGATCCCAAACTGCAGAAGCCCAGTCCAGTGCTCTCCCAGTCAGCAGTGAGCGGAGGAAGGCACATTTGGCAGTCTCTTCCTGATATGTATCGGGCTGGAGCGCGAAGTAATTTTCAGACTCAGCCTCAGAAGCCTCAGCATCGGTCCATGGAGCCATCAAATTTTTCAGGAAGCGCAATCCAAAAAGGCTCACAACATGGGGTAGCTAAAACAGGAGCGGGGGGGAGTATTCTGTAACATATTCTGTAATGACTGGCCCGAGGCAGAGGGTTTAGGATCCATGAGCCCAATCTTTAATGTAGAGGAGACACGAAAATACAAAGACAAAAACCGAATGGGCAAGGCAAAGGGTCAAAAACAGTCCCCACAGCAAACGAAACCGAAACTCGTATTCCCAATAAACGTGACGATAGGGCCCATACACAGAAAATCCAACATGGCAGTAAACCAGCACGGCTTGGTAAATTCACAGAACAATACTTTGCGTTGTGGCGTCACAAACACGCAGCTTAAGAAGGCTAAAAACCTGGAAGAAAGTGTTCGTCGTGGGAGATTGTTCCCTCTGTTGGCTCAATGCCAGGTCCGATGTTACAATTTCAATGTGATATGATGTGTTTATGTTATAAACACATCTAAAATATTACAAAATTTATATGGAAGTATTACATGTAATCATTAAAAAAGTGGGCTTCTTCTTTAGGTTGAGTGCTTAATTTTTCTCAACAGTTGTCATTTATTAACAACGCCTCGTCAGTGTTGATCCATTTCAGAGCTAAACACCAGAACATGTCTTCAGAAGATGGACCAACAGCTACAAGCAACCAAGGTATAAGACTTCAAGTTAGTCATTTATTGTTTGTCTATTACAGTGTTTATAGAAGGCTCTTCAAAAGGTTGTCTATCCAATTCTTCATCACCTTGCCCTGGAATTTTTGTACACTCCGGCCTCCTCAGTCCCATGTGAGAGAATATTCTTAAAGGCAGGGGAAGTAATAAATAAAAACAGAAATAGACTTAGCCCCAGCACAGTGGAACAAGTTCTGTTCTTTAATAAAAATCTTTAATGTCTTCCATTCCACAATTAATAAAAGATTCCCCAGTGTACAAGCAAGCACCTCACTGCCCAGTTTACAAGCACTTCAGCTGACCATACTACAATAAATGTGTTTATTTTGATAATATATATACGCCTACACATGCCTCCCATTTATCAGTTCTTTCATTAATTCATTCATAGATTAATTTATTCATATAAAGTGTAGGTAGATCAACACTGACACATGAAACAATAATAATTTTTATTGCCTTTATTGTTTTAAGAGCACAAAGTCGTTGATTTATTACATGTAAAAATCAAAAATGGCTGCTTCTTCAGGGGCCCAACGGCAGCTATTAAACGTTTTGACCACAAGATGTCACTACTGTGCACTGTGTTGAAAAGCTTCGAGTAATGAACCAATTTACGATACAGTTGAGTGGAAAGCCTCGTTGCTTCATAAAGCTTCATTTCATCATCACTAGGGAATTATTATTATTGATAACATTTACCCCCAGTTTACACTACAGTGGAAAAATGCTTGTTTAGTTTTGTTACCACTGGAAGGAATGATTGCTCTCAGATTAACTTGATTCTAATTCTGACCAAATTCTATATTCATAAATCAAAAGTTGTGAAGAAACTGCCCAGTTTTTTTTTTTTTTTTAGCTGAATGTTAATAATTAACAGTATATTGAATCTGTAGTTGTTTGCACTAATCAAAAAAAGCTGTGAACACATATAACATATGTAAGTTTTTATTTATTTATTTATTTTTACAAATTTATATATGATTCTAGTCTTTTTTTTAATTTATTTGTTTTTCTTTCATTATTTTTTGTATTCCCCTGGCTTATTGATGAGTTGTATTCATACGAGTTTCACATGTTTTATACTGTCTTTGTATTTTTTTTCTATTTATGAAATAATTAAAAAAAAAGAAGGAATGTCCCTTTCACTGACCGCTCTGCATCAGTCAGGTTCTTGTGTTTCTCTGAGTGTTTAGTCACGTGGTGGAGATTCAAACTGTAATCCTTCAACACAGTGATCTGTATTTCACAAACAAAGCACACTGCTTTACATCTGACTTCAGTAAATAAATACTCAGGAGTCCATGGCTTGTTACGTGAGCTGACACTTTTAAGGGATAACAGTTAACTCAGTATCTCCAACACGTTACTGTGAAGGTGTGCAGACACACACACACACACGCACACACAAATAAAACAAATCAGTCGCCTTCAAAATAAAAATAAATGCAGTTGTATTGCATGCATGATGTACACTTATTTACATTTGATTTTTAATTCTGATTGACCTCACGCGGGCTGGACAGAGATGGACAAAGGGACGGACATGGCTCGGGGGTAGTAAAATGACCAGGTCTCTAGTGGATTCTTGATATTTGGGAATGATTAAGAACACTTCCTAATTCTTGATTGTTTCTGTTTTCATGATTAATAGAACCGTAGGAGGAAAGTCCACACAAGGACAAAGGTACAGGACACAAAAATACACTCCTTGACACCGCCCCCCTCCATCCCCCTCACCCCAACAGTCTCATCTCAGAAGGAAAAGTGAAAGTAAAGTTATTCCGAGAAATCGCCCGTATCTGAGAAGCAGACAATGGGTATGTAATGTCATTCTTTTTAATGTAACTATATAATAGCTATAGTTTTATTTTTTTTCTTCTCAAAGGTTGTCATTTTGTTTTCTAGAGGTAGTTATTACAAATATACTAAAAAAATCAAACACTAAGGCTACAATTAAGATTTTTATTCCTCCTCTAAGGTTGCATTTTGCTCTTATATGAAGATTTGAAGATTACAGCTTTGAGTACTAAATACACAAAATGTGGTTAACTGTCATCCGTGTGAATGATACCAGATGTTTGTTTTTAATCAGTATTTTATTTCCAGTCTGTAACTGTGTAAGTCAGTCATCTGTCAGTCACTGAAAATAAAGAAAGAAGTGTGAGTGTGAGATTTTAGTTTTCACACATCATCACCAGGTTTTATTATTTTTAAAGTTGAAGTTGTGAAGAACGTGTATATGTTTTGTAATATAATTTACATCTGCTACTAAAATTCATTCTTTCACATTTCTTTTGTTTAACATATGTAGCTCATGACCACAGAGGTGACCAGATGCAGAAGCAGCCTCTTCTAAAATATTTTACTCTTGCACTTGGAAGCCCATTTGGACTTTGTGAGGGTATAGAGCAGAAATTTCAGGAACTAATACTAGGTCTGCAGAATGTACAGAAGCCAGAGGACTGTGATTTCATTATGGCTTTCTGCCCTGATGTTGTTACTGAAACAGCAGAGAAGATGATTAACATCTTAACAGGTATGAAACTCATTATTTCAGTAAATTCCTATTGATCAACATGAATTATTGTGGGATCACAAATGTATAGTTATATGGAAAAGTAGACAAATGGCATCATATCAGAGCGCATGAATTAGATGAAAGAATAAAGGGAATAATTACATGATTATGGAATATAAGAAATAAGTTATCTTGTCTTCATTCTGAATCTCATTAAACTTTGAATTAAGATTATCTTTTGTTCACTACGTTTGTTCAAAGTGAAAGTGTGCAATGTGTGAAACATCTTTTCCTTTCTGTTTGTTGAATCCCTGAGTTCAGACAGTTGTCTAAATGACTTAATTATGGTAAAATCTGGGACTATGACCATCTGGGACTAATTCTGTGCTTGTGACTGATGAGTTATGAATTAAAATTAATGTTAAATGATTCTCATTTTCAAATTTCATCAAAAGGTAACAAACCTGCAGTTCTGGTGGTGCTTCATCACACGTTAAATCCAGAGGATATTGTACCAGACAGCAGCAGATCTGTAAAGAGACAGAATACAATCACAGTCGACTGTCTGTTCAATGAAGATCAGGGATTACTGAGATGTTGTAAAAACAATGAATCACTGACTAAAGTTATAAACTGGATTGAGGTGAGGATTTCTTTTTTTTTCTAAAATCATTGTGATGTTTATATTTTACAACAAAATGAAATAGGGAAATCTTTACATTTTAAAATGTCAAAAACAGCTGAAAATGTTCTAACAATATATTCTACAGGACATTTTGGAAAGGCCACCAAGAAAAAGTCCAAGTAAGTCACATTACTGCAGTCAGTTCATTATGTATAATGTAATACTAACACATATTTAATTTATTTAGTTCTTTATCAATCTGAATCTCTCTTAGCCTCAGGAAATTCTAGTGGCTAAATATTAGCTCAATATTTAGCCTGAATAATGCAGTACAGTTAAAATAGCCCCAGGAATCAATTGCATTATGCTATGGTGTCTGACGAATTGGTGTTTCTGTGGATTCTGTCTATGTTTCTTTAGATCAGGACCACCCTGCTAAGCAGATGTTGAAGCATCTTCATCTAAAATACTTCACTCTATTAACTGAAACAACATTAGGATATAATGTTATATGTTTTATGCTGAAGTTGTGAAGAATGTGTATATTTCTTTGTAATGTAATTTACATCTGCTACTAAAATTCATTCTTTCACATTTCCATTGATTAACATCTGTAGCTCATGACCACACAGGTAACCAGATGCAGAAGCAGCCTCTTCTAAAATATTTTAATCTTGCACTTGGAAGCCCATTTGGACTTTGTGAGGGTATTGAACAGAAATTTCAGCAACTAATACCAGGTCTGCAGAATGTACAGAAGCCAGAGGACTGTGATTTCATTATGGCTTTATGCCCTAATGTTGTTATTGAAACAGCAGAGAAGATGATTAACATCTTAACAGGTATGAAACTCATTATTTCAGTAAATTCCTATTGATCAACAGGAATTAGTCTATATATAGATATATCTTGTCTTCATTCTGAATCTCATTAAACTTTGAATTAAGATTATCTTTTGTTCACTACGTTTGTTCAAAGTGAAAGTGTGCAATGTGTGAAACATCTTTTCCTTTCTGTTTGTTGAATCCCTGAGTTCAGACAGTTGTCTAAATGACTTAATTATGATAAAATCTGTGACTATGACCATCTGGGACTAATTCTGTGCTTGTGACTGATGAGTTATGAATTAAAATTAATGTTAAATGATTCTCATTTTCAAATTTCATCAAAAGGTAACAAACCTGCAGTTCTGGTGGTGCTTCATCACACGTTAAATCCAGAGGATATTGTACCAGACAGCAGCAGATCTGTAAAGAGACAGAACACAATCATAGTCGACTGTCTGTTCCATGAAGATCAGGGATTACTGAGATGTTGTAAAAACAATGAAGCACTGTCCAAAGTAACAAACTGGCTGCATTCTGAGGTGAGGATTTTCTTTTTATTTGTATTTCCCAAATTTGCATCTCCCAATTTTCCTATCATTGGTGAACCTTATTTGATACATTGCAGAATTTATTAATATAATAATAATAATTATTATATTTCTGTTTTTTTCTTTGGTAAACAGGCATTACCAAAGATATGTAAGGGAATTATGTCTAATGTAAGTACATTGGAAACTTTTAAAACACTATAGAGACTCTAAATTGATTGATGCCATTTTTTTTTTAGAAAGGTCTGGCTACAGCTTCTTTTTTTTACATTGAGGTCATTAATGACTTTTCACTTAGACAAAGATTAATATTTTGTGGTAAATTTGTGATCATTACTGAATATATTCATTATAGAAAATCATACTCAGAACATGCCTTCATTATTTGGTATGAAGAGGTGAAAAATCCTATTTAAGAATTTGCTGCTGATGCAACATTAATATCTCTAGTATGTTCCATAGGTTTTAGTGTTCATCCCTCTTTTGTGTGTTTGCAGATTGAAGAAAATCCTGAAAAGATTGACCCAATTGAAAAACTCAGTGAGTATGATGAGTTTTTAATTCTTTTAAGGTAAATTAAATTAACCTGGGCATTATGCCAGTGATAAACCCCTGGATCTTTTATTTTCTGAAAACTACTGATAAACATACATGACATTTTAATACATCTATGAATTTTGATTTTTTTCAGGAATGAAGTGGCAAGGCCGCTCGACTGGTTCAAAGACAGTAGGTGACTTTGTAAGTACTTCTTATAATAAATAAAGATATAGTAAATATAAAAATGTGAGATGAATATGATATTATTGCATGAATCTGAGAATAAGCAGTAGAGTAAAAAAGACAAAATATTAACCATATGCTTTAGATGTGACATTGGCTTTTATTTGTATTTATCTAAACGAGTATAGAAAAAATAAAACAAGATGAGTGATGGATCCAGAGAAGGCCACGTCATGCCTGGGCCATCTTCCAGACGCTGAAGACCTTGGTTTCTTCTCGAGATCTTCTGGAGAAGAACTGACCAACGTACTACCCATACACATAACTCAAATAAATCACCATTATGTTTAGAACTCGTAAGACTTAATTATGTAAAACTGACTAACCTGCCTTATGATTTACATTTACATTTATATAATGATCTACACTTACTCCATGTGTACTGTTTATTGGTGGCTCTCTCTGTTCTTCCTGCAATGTATGACAATGTATTGTACTTTATGATAAATATAAGGAATACATGAAATGTGGAATAATAATAATAAGCAGTATATGCAAATACATGCAGTAATTAGGTGAAATAAATATTACATGAATGAAACACTAGGGGGCATACTGCTATATTAATGACAAGTCGTATGATGCAGTGTGACGGGAAACAGAGTTACTGTTAGTATCACTCTGTTTTCTTACAACAGCACATCCTGAAGTGTTTTTCTTCTCCTATACCACAGCACCTGGTCATCACCAACACTTTTTTACTAATTAATCAACAACACACTCTAATTATTGCATGTAATTCTGTGAAAAATACTAAATGTTCTTAAAGCAGGTTATAGCAGCTAGAAAAAGTGATTTCAGCAACAATGATTTTTTGCCTCTTGAAATTAAAAACACAAACTAATCCAGAAAAACCTGAAAGCACAAGGTCCTGAAGATGTTCCCGTGTTGGAAAACTTAAAAAAGTTCAACTTACAGAAAATCTTACCATATAAAACTATTTTTTTTTTTTTAAATTGTAATTAATAGAAACCATTTCAGACCAGTGCAAATTCCAATGAGCTGTAGGTGTTAAATGATTAATGATTAAACAGACACATATATTGTTTGTAAAGAGTATTTATTTGTTTGTTGGATTATATATACACTGAAAAAAAGTAATACATGCATTATTCTTACACAATCAAATTAAATTCCAGTGTTTGACCAGACAGTCACTGACCCCCATGTCCTCTTGTGATCACCGGTTCTCCTCCATTCAGTAAAATGTTTTCTTCTGTGAATTACTATGATTCTGTGAATGAGCACTACATGACAGTGACTGTCCCCAATAAGTAGAGACGCTGTTGGTGACATGAAGTTCAGTTCTTGAGATGGAGATGACCAGTTCCAGGCCCGGAATTAGTGTCCCAAATCACAGTATGTTGAAATGAGTATCGTAAAGGCATGCAGATGGTCTACTATTACCAGTAGGTTTGCGCATCCTTTTTCAGTTGATAATTCCCACAGCTCCGGTGTAAAAATTCCAGTTTCTGTTCAGGGTTCATTTCAGTCCTGCATCCGCCTCAAAAGGGACATTTTTTTCCCGTCAGATTTGGACAACCATCCTTCATAACTCCTGCCATTTTGTCTCATTTCAGTCCCGCATGCGTTTACCTGCATGAACACATCCCTCTGAGTGTTTAGTCACGTGGTGGAGATTCCAACTGTAATCCTTCAACACAGTGATCTGTATTTCACAAACGAAGCACACTGCTTTACATCTGTAAATAAATACTCAGGAGTCCATGGCTTGTTACGTGAACTGACACTTTTAAGGGTTAACCGTTAACTCAGTATCTCCAACACATTACTGTGAAGGTGTGCAGACACACGCACGCGCGCGCACACACACACACACACACACACACATAAAATACATCAGTCGCCTTCAAAATAAAAGCAATGCAGTAGTATTGCATGCATGATGTACACTTATATACATTTGATTTCTAATTTCTGATTGACCTCACGTGGGCTGGACAGAGACGGACAAAGGGATGGACATGGCTCGGGGGTAGTAAAAATGACTAGGTCTCTAGTGCATCCTTGATATTTGGGAATGATTAGGGACACTTTCGGATTCTTGATTGTTGCTGTTTTCATGATTAATAGAACCGTAGGAGGAAAGTCCACACAGGGACAAAGGTACAGTACACAAAAATACACTCCTTGACACCGCCCCCCTCCATCCCCCTCACCCCAACAGTCTCATCTCAGAAGCAAAAGTGAAAGTAAAGTTATTCCGAGAAATCGCCCGTATCTGAGAAGCAGACAATGGGTATGTAATGTCATTCTTTTTAATGTAACTATATAATAGCTGTAGTTTAAATTTTTTCTTCTTCTCAGAAGTTGTCATTTTGTTTTCTGGAGGTAGTTATTACAAATATACTAAAAACAGCCCTTGATTTAAAAATAAATAAATAAATAAATATCTGCGGCTACAATTAATGTTTTTTCCTTCTACATGGTTGCATTTTGCTCTTATATGAAGATTTGAAGATTACAGCTTTGAGTACTAAATATATAAAATGTGGTTAACTGTCATCCGTGTGAATGATACCAGATGTTTGTTTTTAATCAGTATTTTATTTCCAGTCTGTAACTGTGTAAGTCAGTCATCTGTCAGTCACTGAAAATAAAGAAAGAAGTGTGAGTGTGAGATTTTAGTTTTCACACATCATCACCAGGTTTTATTATTTTTTAAGTTGAAGTTGTGAAGAATGTCTATATTTCTTTGTAATGTAAGTTACATCTGCTACTAAAATTCATTCTTTCACATTTCTGTTGATTAACATCTGTAGCTCATGACCACAGAGATGACCAGATGCAGACGCAGCCTCTTCTAAAATATTTTACTCTTGCACTTGGAAGCCCATTTGGACTTTGTGAGGGTATAGAGCAGAAATTTCAGGAACTAATACCAGGTCTGCAGAATGTACAGAAGCCAGAGGACTGTGATTTCATTATGGCTTTCTGCCCTGATGTTGTTACTGAAACAGCAGAGAAGATGATTAACATCTTAACAGGTACGACCCTCATAATTTCAGTAAATTCCTATTGATCAACATGAATTATTGTGGGATTACAAATGTATATGTAAAAGTAGACAAATGGCATCATATCAGAGTGCATAAATTAGATGAAAGAATAAAGGGAATAATTACATGATTATGGAATATAAGAAATAAGTTATCTTGTCTTCATTCTGAATCTCATTAAACTTTGAATTAAGATTAGCTTTTGTTCACTACGTTTGTTCAAAGTGAATGTGTGCAATGTGTGAAACATCTTTTCCGTTCTGTTTGTTGAATCCCTGAGTTCAGACAGTTGTCTAAATGACTTAATTATGGTAAAATCTGGGACTATGACCATCTGGGACTAATTCTGTGCTTGTGACTGATGAGTTATGAATTAAAATTAATGTTAAATGATTCTCATTTTCAAATTTCATCAAAAGGTAACAAACCTGCAGTTCTGGTGGTGCTTCATCACACGTTAAATCCAGAGGATATTGTACCAGACAGCAGCAGATCTGTAAAGAGACAGAACACAATCATAGTCGACTGTCGGTTCAAGGAAGGTCAGGGATTACTGAGATGTTCTCAAAATGATGAAGCACTGACTAAAGTTATAAACTGGATTGAGGTGAGGATTTCTTTTTTTTCTAAAATCATTGTGATGTTTATATTTTACAACAAAATGAAATAGGGAAATCTTTACATTTTAAAATGTCAAAAACAGCTGAAAATGTTCTAACAATATATTCTACAGGACATTTTGGAAAGGCCACCAAGAAAAAGTCCAAGTAAGTCACATTACTGCAGTCAGTTCATTATGTATAATGTAATACTAACACATATTTAATTTATTTAGTTGTTTATCAATCTGAATCTCTCTTAGCCTCAGGAAATTCTAGTGGCTAAATATTAGCTCAATATTTAGCCTGAATAATGCAGTACAGTTAAAATAGCCCCAGGAATCAATTGCATTATGCTATGGTGTCTGACGAATTGGTGTTTCTGTGGATTCTGTCTATGTTTCTTTAGATCAGGACCACCCTGCTAAGCAGATGTTGAAGCATCTTCATCTAAAATACTTCACTCTATTAACTGAAACAACATTAGGATATAATGTTATATGTTTTATGCTGAAGTTGTGAAGAATGTGTATATTTCTTTGTAATGTAATTTACATCTGCTACTAAAATTCATTCTTTCACATTTCCATTGATTAACATATTTAGCTCATGACCACACAGGTAACCAGATGCAGAAGCAGCCTCTTCTAAAATATTTTAATCTTGCACTTGGAAGCCCATTTGGACTTTGTGAGGGTATTGAACAGAAATTTCAGGAACTAATACCAGGTCTGCAGAATGTACAGAAGCCAGAGGACTGTGATTTCATTATGGCTTTATGCCCTGATGTTGTTATTGAAACAGCAGAGAAGATGATTAACATCTTAACAGGTATGAAACTCATTATTTCAGTAAATTCCTATTGATCAACAGGAATTAGTCTATATATAGATATATCTTGTCTTCATTTTGAATCTCATTAAACTTTGAATTAAGATTATCTTTTGTTCACTACGTTTGTTCAAAGTGAAAGTGTGCAATGTGTGAAACATCTTTTCCTTTCTGTTTGTTGAATCCCTGAGTTCAGACAGTTGTCTAAATGACTTAATTATGGTAAAATCTGGGACTATGACCATCTGGGACTAATTCTGTGCTTGTGACTGATGAGTTATCAATTAAAATTAATGTTAAATGATTCTCATTTTCAAATTTCATCAAAAGGTAACAAACCTGCAGTTCTGGTGGTGCTTCATCACACGTTAAATCCAGAGGATATTGTACCAGACAGCAGCAGATCTGTAAAGAGACAGAACACAATCATAGTCGACTGTCTGTTCAATGAAGATCAGGGATTACTGAGATGTTGTAAAAACAATGAAGCACTGTCCAAAGTAACAAACTGGCTGCATTCTGAGGTGAGGATTTTCTTTTTATTTGTATTTCCCAAATTTGCATCTCCCAATTTTCCTATCATTGGTGAACCTTATTTGATACATTGCAGAATTTATTAATATAATAATAATAATTATTATATTTCTGTTTTTTTCTTTGGTAAACAGGCATTACCAAAGATATGTAAGGGAATTATGTCTAATGTAAGTACATTGGAAACTTTTAAAACACTATAGAGACTCTAAATTCATTGATGCCATTTTTTTTTAGAAAGGTCTGGCTACAGCTTCTTTTTTTTACATTGAGGTCATTAATGACTTTTCACTTAGACAAAGACGAATATTTTGTGGTAAATTTGTGATCATTACTGAATATATTCATTATAGAAAATCATACTCAGAACATGCCTTCATTATTTGGTATGAAGAGGTGAAAAATCCTATTTAAGAATTTGCTGCTGATGCAACATTAATATCTCTAGTATGTTCCATAGGTTTTAGTGTTCATCCCTCTTTTGTGTGTTTGCAGATTGAAGAAAATCCTGAAAAGATTGACCCAATTGAAAAACTCAGTGAGTATGATGAGTTTTTAATTCTTTTAAGGTAAATTAACCTGGGCATTATGCAAGTGATAAACCCCTGGATCTTTTATTTTCTGAAAACTACTGATAAACATACATGACATTTTAATACATCTATGAATTTTGATTTTTTTCAGGAATGAAGTGGCAAGGCCGCTCGACTGGTTCAAAGACAGTAGGTGACTTTGTAAGTACTTCTTATAATAAATAAAGATATAGTAAATATAAAAATGTGAGATGAATATGATATTATTGCATGAATCTGAGAATAAGCAGTAGAGTAAAAAAGACAAAATATTAACCATATGCTTTAGATGTGACATTGGCTTTTATTTGTATTTATCTAAACGAGTATAGAAAAAATAAAACAAGATGAGTGATGGATCCAGAGAAGGCCACGTCATGCCTGGGCCATCTTCCAGACGCTGAAGACCTTGGTTTCTTCTCGAGATCTTCTGGAGAAGAACTGACCAACGTACTACCCATACACATAACTCAAATAAATCACCATTATGTTTAGAACTCGTAAGACTTAATTATGTAAAACTGACTAACCTGCGTTATGATTTACATTTACATTTATATAATGATCTACACTTACTCCATGTGTACTGTTTATTGGTGGCTCTCTCTGTTCTTCCTGCAATGTATGACAATGTATTGTACTTTATGATAAATATAAGGAATACATGAAATGTGGAATAATAATAATAAGCAGTATATGCAAATACATGCAGTAATTAGGTGAAATAAATATTACATGAATGAAACACTAGGGGGCATACTGCTATATTAATGACAAGTCGTATGATGCAGTGTGACGGGAAACAGAGTTACTGTTAGTATCACTCTGTTTTCTTACAACAGCACATCCTGAAGTGTTTTTCTTCTCCTATACCACAGCACCTGGTCATCACCAACACTTTTTTACTAATTAATCAACAACACACTCTAATTATTGCATGTAATTCTGTGAAAAATACTAAATGTTCTTAAAGCAGGTTATAGCAGCTAGAAAAAGTGATTTCAGCAACAATGATTTTTTGCCTCTTGAAATTAAAAACACAAACTAATCCAGAAAAACCTGAAAGCACAAGGTCCTGAAGATGTTCCCGTGTTGGAAAACTTAAAAAAGTTCAACTTACAGAAAATCTTACCATATAAAACTATTTTTTTTTTTTTAAATTGTAATTAATAGAAACCATTTCAGACCAGTGCAAATTCCAATGAGCTGTAGGTGTTAAATGATTAATGATTAAACAGACACATATATTGTTTGTAAAGAGTATTTATTTGTTTGTTGGATTATATATACACTGAAAAAAAGTAATACATGCATTATTCTTACACAATCAAATTAAATTCCAGTGTTTGACCAGACAGTCACTGACCCCCATGTCCTCTTGTGATCACCGGTTCTCCTCCATTCAGTAAAATGTTTTCTTCTGTGAATTACTATGATTCTGTGAATGAGCACTACATGACAGTGACTGTCCCCAATAAGTAGAGACGCTGTTGGTGACATGAAGTTCAGTTCTTGAGATGGAGATGACCAGTTCCAGGCCCGGAATTAGTGTCCCAAATCACAGTATGTTGAAATGAGTATCGTAAAGGCATGCAGATGGTCTACTATTACCAGTAGGTTTGCGCATCCTTTTTCAGTTGATAATTCCCATAGCTCCGGTGTAAAAATTCCAGTTTCTGTTCAGGGTTCATTTCAGTCCTGCATCCGCCTCAAAAGGGACATTTTTTTCCCGTCAGATTTGGACAACCATCCTTTATAACTCCTGCCATTTTGTCTCATTTCAGTCCCGCATGCGTTTACCTGCATGAACACATCCCTCTGAGTGTTTAGTCACGTGGTGGAGATTCCAACTGTAATCCTTCAACACAGTGATCTGTATTTCACAAACGAAGCACACTGCTTTACATCTGTAAATAAATACTCAGGAGTCCATGGCTTGTTACGTGAACTGACACTTTTAAGGGTTAACCGTTAACTCAGTATCTCCAACACATTACTGTGAAGGTGTGCAGACACACGCACGCGCGCGCGCACACACACACACACACACACACACATAAAATACATCAGTCGCCTTCAAAATAAAAGCAATGCAGTAGTATTGCATGCATGATGTACACTTATATACATTTGATTTCTAATTTCTGATTGACCTCACGTGGGCTGGACAGAGACGGACAAAGGGATGGACATGGCTCGGGGGTAGTAAAAATGACTAGGTCTCTAGTGCATCCTTGATATTTGGGAATGATTAGGGACACTTTCGGATTCTTGATTGTTTCTGTTTTCATGATTAATAGAACCGTAGGAGGAAAGTCCACACAGGGACAAAGGTACAGTACACAAAAATACACTCCTTGACACCGCCCCCCTCCATCCCCCTCACCCCAACAGTCTCATCTCAGAAGCAAAAGTGAAAGTAAAGTTATTCCGAGAAATCGCCCGTATCTGAGAAGCAGACAATGGGTATGTAATGTCATTCTTTTTAATGTAACTATATAATAGCTGTAGTTTAAATTTTTTCTTCTTCTCAGAAGTTGTCATTTTGTTTTCTGGAGGTAGTTATTACAAATATACTAAAAACAGCCCTTGATTTAAAAATAAATAAATAAATAAATATCTGCGGCTACAATTAATGTTTTTTCCTTCTACATGGTTGCATTTTGCTCTTATATGAAGATTTCAAGATTACAGCTTTGAGTACTAAATACACAAAAAGTGGTTAACTGTCATCCGTGTGAATGATACCAGATGTTTGTTTTTAATCAGTATTTTATTTCCAGTCTGTAACTGTGTAAGTCAGTCATCTGTCAGTCACTGAAAATAAAGAAAGAAGTGAGAGTGTGAGATTTTAGTTTTCACACATCATCACCAGGTTTTATTATTTTTTATGTTGAAGTTGTGAAGAATGTGTATATTTCTTTGTAATGTAATTTACATCTGCTACTAAAATTCATTCTTTCACATTTCCATTGATTAACATCTGTAGCTCATGACCACACAGGTAACCAGATGCAGAAGCAGCCTCTTCTAAAATATTTTAATCTTGCACTTGGAAGCCCATTTGGACTTTGTGAGGGTATTGAACAGAAATTTCAGGAAATAATACCAGGTCTGCAGAATGTACAGAAGCCAGAGGACTGTGATTTCATTATGGCTTCATGCCCTAATGTTGTTATTGAAACAGCAGCGAAGATGATTAACATCTTAACAGGTATGAAACTCATTATTTCAGTAAATTCCTATTGATCAACATGAATTAGTCTATATATAGATATATCTTGTCTTCATTCTGAATCTCATTAAACTTTGAATTAAGATTATCTTTTGTTCACTACGTTTGTTCAAAGTGAAAGTGTGCAATGTGTGAAACATCTTTTCCTTTCTGTTTGTTGAATCCCTGAGTTCAGACAGTTGTCTAAATGACTTAATTATGGTAAAATCTGGGACTATGACCATCTGGGACTAATTCTGTGCTTGTGACTGATGAGTTATGAATTAAAATTAATGTTAAATAATTCTCATTTTCAAATTTCATCAAAAGGTAACAAACCTGCAGTTCTGGTGGTGCTTCATCACACGTTAAATCCAGAGGATATTGTACCAGACAGCAGCAGATCTGTAAAGAGACAGAACACAATCATAGTCGACTGTCTGTTCCATGAAGATCAGGGATTACTGAGATGTTGTAAAAACAATGAAGCACTGTCCAAAGTAACAAACTGGCTGCATTCTGAGGTGAGGATTTTCTTTTTATTTGTATTTCCCAAATTTGCATCTCCCAATTTTCCTATCATTGGTGAACCTTATTTGATACATTGCAGAATTTATTAATATAATAATAATAATTATTATATTTCTGTTTTTTTCTTTGGTAAACAGGCATTACCAAAGATATGTAAGGGAATTATGTCTAATGTAAGTACATTGGAAACTTTTAAAACACTATAGAGACTCTAAATTGATTGATGCCATTTTTTTTTAGAAAGGTCTGGCTACAGCTTCTTTTTTTTACATTGAGGTCATTAATGACTTTTCACTTAGACAAAGATGAATATTTTGTGGTAAATTTGTGATCATTACTGAATATATTCATTATAGAAAATCATACTCAGAACATGCCTTCATTATTTGGTATGAAGAGGTGAAAAATCCTATTTAAGAATTTGCTGCTGATGCAACATTAATATCTCTAGTATGTTCCATAGGTTTTAGTGTTCATCCCTCTTTTGTGTGTTTGCAGATTGAATAAAATCCTGAAAAGATTGACCCAATTGAAAAACTCAGTGAGTATGATGAGTTTTTAATTCTTTTAAGGTAAATTAAATTAACCTGGGCATTATGCCAGTGATAAACCCCTGGATCTTTTATTTTCTGAAAACTACTGATAAACATACATGACATTTTAATACATCTATGAATTTTGATTTTTTTCAGGAATGAAGTGGCAAGGCCGCTCGACTGGTTCAAAGACAGTAGGTGACTTTGTAAGTACTTCTTATAATAAATAAAGATATAGTAAATATAAAAATGTGAGATGAATATGATATTATTGCATGAATCTGAGAATAAGCAGTAGAGTAAAAAAGACAAAATATTAACCATATGCTTTAGATGTGACATTGGCTTTTATTTGTATTTATCTAAACGAGTATAGAAAAAATAAAACAAGATGAGTGATGGATCCAGAGAAGGCCACGTCATGCCTGGGCCATCTTCCAGACGCTGAAGACCTCGGTTTCTTCTCGAGATCTTCTGGAGAAGAACTGACCAACGTACTACCCATACACATAACTCAAATAAATCACCATTATGTTTAGAACTCGTAAGACTTAATTATGTAAAACTGACTAACCTGCCTTATGATTTACATTTACATTTATATAATGATCTACACTTACTCCATGTGTACTGTTTATTGGTGGCTCTCTCTGTTCTTCCTGCAATGTATGACAATGTATTGTACTTTATGATAAATATAAGGAATACATGAAATGTGGAATAATAATAATAAGCAGTATATGCAAATACATGCAGTAATTAGGTGAAATAAATATTACATGAATGAAACACTAGGGGGCATACTGCTATATTAATGACAAGTCGTATGATGCAGTGTGACGGGAAACAGAGTTACTGTTAGTATCACTCTGTTTTCTTACAACAGCACATCCTGAAGTGTTTTTCTTCTCCTATACCACAGCACCTGGTCATCACCAACACTTTTTTACTAATTAATCAACAACACACTCTAATTATTGCATGTAATTCTGTGAAAAATACTAAATGTTCTTAAAGCAGGTTATAGCAGCTAGAAAAAGTGATTTCAGCAACAATGATTTTTTGCCTCTTGAAATTAAAAACACAAACTAATCCAGAAAAACCTGAAAGCACAAGGTCCTGAAGATGTTCCCGTGTTGGAAAACTTAAAAAAGTTCAACTTACAGAAAATCTTACCATATAAAACTATTTTTTTTTTTTTAAATTGTAATTAATAGAAACCATTTCAGACCAGTGCAAATTCCAATGAGCTGTAGGTGTTAAATGATTAATGATTAAACAGACACATATATTGTTTGTAAAGAGTATTTATTTGTTTGTTGGATTATATATACACTGAAAAAAAGTAATACATGCATTATTCTTACACAATCAAATTAAATTCCAGTGTTTGACCAGACAGTCACTGACCCCCATGTCCTCTTGTGATCACCGGTTCTCCTCCATTCAGTAAAATGTTTTCTTCTGTGAATTACTATGATTCTGTGAATGAGCACTACATGACAGTGACGGTCCCCAATAAGTAGAGACGCTGTTGGTGACATGAAGTTCAGTTCTTGAGATGGAGATGACCAGTTCCAGGCCCGGAATTAGTGTCCCAAATCACAGTATGTTGAAATGAGTATCGTAAAGGCATGCAGATGGTCTACTATTACCAGTAGGTTTGCGCATCCTTTTTCAGTTGATAATTCCCATAGCTCCGGTGTAAAAATTCCAGTTTCTGTTCAGGGTTCATTTCAGTCCTGCATCCGCCTCAAAAGGGACATTTTTTTCCCGTCAGATTTGGACAACCATCCTTTATAACTCCTGCCATTTTGTCTCATTTCAGTCCCGCATGCGTTTACCTGCATGAACACATCCCTCTGAGTGTTTAGTCACGTGGTGGAGATTCCAACTGTAATCCTTCAACACAGTGATCTGTATTTCACAAACGAAGCACACTGCTTTACATCTGTAAATAAATACTCAGGAGTCCATGGCTTGTTACGTGAACTGACACTTTTAAGGGTTAACCGTTAACTCAGTATCTCCAACACATTACTGTGAAGGTGTGCAGACACACGCACGCGCGCGCACACACACACACACACACACACACACACATAAAATACATCAGTCGCCTTCAAAATAAAAGCAATGCAGTAGTATTGCATGCATGATGTACACTTATATACATTTGATTTCTAATTTCTGATTGACCTCACGTGGGCTGGACAGAGACGGACAAAGGGATGGACATGGCTCGGGGGTAGTAAAAATGACTAGGTCTCTAGTGCATCCTTGATATTTGGGAATGATTAGGGACACTTTCGGATTCTTGATTGTTGCTGTTTTCATGATTAATAGAACCGTAGGAGGAAAGTCCACACAGGGACAAAGGTACAGTACACAAAAATACACTCCTTGACACCGCCCCCCTCCATCCCCCTCACCCCAACAGTCTCATCTCAGAAGCAAAAGTGAAAGTAAAGTTATTCCGAGAAATCGCCCGTATCTGAGAAGCTGACAATGGGTATGTAATGTCATTCTTTTTAATGTAACTATATAATAGCTGTAGTTTAAATTTTTTCTTCTTCTCAGAAGTTGTCATTTTGTTTTCTGGAGGTAGTTATTACAAATATACTAAAAACAGCCCTTGATTTAAAAATAAATAAATAAATAAATATCTGCGGCTACAATTAATGTTTTTTCCTTCTACATGGTTGCATTTTGCTCTTATATGAAGATTTGAAGATTACAGCTTTGAGTACTAAATACACAAAAAGTGGTTAACTGTCATCCATGTGAATGATACCAGATGTTTGTTTTTAATCAGTATTTTATTTCCAGTCTGTAACTGTGTAAGTCAGTCATCTGTCAGTCACTGAAAATAAAGAAAGAAGTGTGAGTGTGAGATTTTAGTTTTCACACATCATCACCAGGTTTTATTATTTTTTAAGTTGAAGTTGTGAAGAATGTCTATATTTTCTGTAATGTAATTTACATCTGCTACTAAAATTCATTCTTTCACATTTCTTTTGTGTAACATATTTAGCTCATGACCACAGAGGTGACCAGATGCAGACGCAGCCTCTTCTAAAATATTTTACTCTTGCACTTGGAAGCCCATTTGGACTTTGTGAGGGTATAGAGCAGAAATTTCAGGAACTAATACCAGGTCTGCAGAATGTACAGAAGCCAGAGGACTGTGATTTCATTATGGCTTTCTGCCCTGATGTTGTTATTGAAACAGCAGAGAAGATGATTAACATCTTAACAGGTAAGACACTCATTATTTCAGTAAATTTCTGTTGATCAACATGAATTAGTGTGGGATCACAAATATATAGTTATATGGAAAAGTAGACAAATGGCATCATATCAGAGTGCATGAATTAGATGAAAGAATAGATTCAAGATTCAAGATTCTAGAAGCTTTTATTGTCATTTCAACCACATATTGCTGGCGCAGTACATAGTGAAATGAAACAACGTTTCTCCAGGACCTGGTGCTACATAAACATACAACAACAAGTTCAATACAAAACAACAAACACCACCACAGAGCTAGGACAGAAGTTTGTCTTAGCCACGTAAAGTGCACAGTGTGCAGCTAGGTGCAAACAGAGCATAGACAAGACAGTGCAAAAAAGACAATAAATACAATAAAGACAACACAAAAGAACACAGGACACTTAGCGCAGAAAAGAAATAAAAGAATGTGTACTGGAATGTAAGTGAAATAAAATAGGTAAAGTGAAATGATGTAAAAAATAAAAAAAAGTATTGTGCAAAAATATTGTGCAAAAATACACAGCAGCAGATGAGGTAGTGCAAATAGAATAAACATAAATATAACTATAGCAGCGGATGACAGGTAGAGGTAGTGCAGTAAGTAATGAACAATATAAATTATGTGTGTGTGTGTGTGCGTCCACACAGTCAAGAGAGAGTGTGTGTATGTGTGTGTGTGTGAGAGAGTTAATATACAGTTCAGTCCTGAGTGAGAGTGTGTGTGTGTGTGTGAGAGTGTAGAACAGTTCAGTCCCGGGTGTTGAGGAGTCTGATGGCTTGAGGAAAGAAACTGTTCAACAGTCTGGTTGTGAGGGCCCGAATGCTCCGGTACCTCTTTCCAGATGGCAGGAGGGTGAAGAGTGTGTGTGAGGGGTGTGTGGGGTCAGCCACAATGCTGTTGGAATAAAGGGAATAATTACATGATTATGGAATATAAGAAATAAGTTATCTTGTCTTCATTCTGAATCTCATTAAACTTTGAATTAAGATTAGCTTTTGTTCACTACGTTTGTTCAAAGTGAAAGTGTGCAATGTGTGAAACATCTTTTCCTTTCTGTTTGTTGAAGCCCTGAGTTCAGACAGTTGTCTAAATGACTTAATTATGGTAAAATCTGTGACTATGACCATCTGGGACTAATTCTGTGCTTGTGACTGATGAGTTATGAATTAAAATAAATGTTAAATGATTCTCATTTTCAAATTTCATCAAAAGGTAACAAACCTGCAGTTCTGGTGGTGCTTCATCACACGTTAAATCCAGAGGATATTGTACCAGACAGCAGCAGATCTGTAAAGAGACAGAATACAATCACAGTCGACTGTCGGTTCAAGGAAGGTCAGGGATTACTGAGATGTTCTCAAAATGATGAAGCACTGACTAAGGTTTTAAACTGGATTGAGGTGAGGATTTCTTTTTTTTTTTCTAAAATCATTGTGATGTTTATATTTTACAACAAAATGAAATAGGGAAATCTTTACATTTTAAAATGTCAAAAACAGCTGAAAATGTTCTAACAATATATTCTACAGGACATTTTGGAAAGGCCACCAAGAAAAAGTCCAAGTAAGTCACATTACTGCAGTCAGTTCATTATGTATAATGTAATACTAACACATTTAATTTATTTAGTTCTTTATCAATCTGAATCTCTCTTAGCCTCATGAAATTCTAGTGGCTAAATATTAGCTCAATATTTAGCCTATATAATGCAATACATTTAAAATAGTCCCAGGAATAAAATATATTATGCTATGGTGTCTGATTTGGTGTTTCTCTGCAATTTATATAGCTTTAGATCAGGACCATCAGACTAATCAGATGTTGATGCGTCCTCATCTAAATTACGTCACTCTAATAACTGGAAACACATTAGAATATCATGTGGGCATCGAGAGGAGACTTCAGGAAGAAATACCACATCTGAATAAGGTGCAGAATTTGAAAGAGTCTGATTTCATTCTGGTTTTCTGCCCTGTTGTTTCACGAGCTGGAACTGACATTGAAGCAGCAGTGAAAAATCTCAGTACCCATGCAGGTAAAACACTCATTATTCCAATAAATAAATCAAATTTATAAAAACTTTCAGCCATAAAATTTTAAGGATGAAATATTGTAAGATGAAAAAATAAAGAGGATGATCAAACATTTAAATAAAATATGACATAACCTCATTTACCTGAATTCTGAATGTTTGTTTTTATTAACCATTTATATTTGCCCAAAGTTAAAGTTTACCATATATGTTTGCTTTCTTATTTCACTAAACTCAAATGTCTTTCTCAAAAGGTAACAAACCTGCAGTTCTGGTGGTGCTTCATCACACATTTAATCCAGAGCTTATTGTCCCAGACAGCAGCAGATGTGTAAAGAGACAGAATACAATCACAGTCGACTGTCTGTTCCGTGAAGGTCAGGGTTTACTGCCATGTCTTAAAAACCATGAAGCACTGTCCAAAATTACAAACTGGCTAAATCCTAAGGTGAGGTTTTTCTTTTTTTATGCATTTCCCAAATTTGCAAAACATCTCCCAAATTTCCTATTATTGGTGAATCTGATTCAATACACTGCAGTATTTATTAATATAATAATAATACTTATTATTATATATATGTTTCTTTGGTAAACAGTCATTACCAAAGATAAATAAAGGAATAATGTCGAATGTAAATAAGTTGGAAACCTTTAAAACACTATAGAGCTTCTAAATTGATGTACTATTTTTGATTAAGGTCTGGCTATAGCTTTTTTTTTTTACATTTAGGTCATTAATGACTTTTTACGTAGACAAAGATAATTACTGAATATATTCATTATGCACTATCATACTCAGAACATGGTCTCCTCCATTTTTGGTGTGAACAGGTGAAAAATCCTACCATATATCAGAATCTGCTGTTGAGGCAACATTAATATCTCTAGTATAGCTAGATGTGTCATTTCTAGGATGAAATGCCATCTCCATGTGGCCACAATATACTAACTCAGCTGATGTAAATTATAATAAAGAAGTGTTTTATGGACAAAAATGTCTGTATTTAAAAGATCTGTAGAAATCACCCACATGTGATGGGTGTTGTTGGTTATATAGCTATCATAGGTTTTAGTGTTCATCCCTTTTTTGCGTGTTTGCAGATTGAAGAAAATCCTGAAAAGATTGGCCCAACTGACAAACTCAGTGAGTATGATGAGTTTTTAATTCCTTTAAGTTAAATTAAATTAACCTGGCCGTTATGCCAGTGATAAACCCCTGAATCTTTTATTTTCTGAAAACTACTGATAAACATAAAGTACATAACATTTTAATACAACTATAAAATTTGATTTATTCAGAAATGAAGTGGCAAAGCCGCTTCTCTGGTTCAGCGACAGTAGGTGTTTTCTTGTGTGACTACTTCTTGTAATAAATAAAGATACAGTAAATATAAAAAAGTGAGATGAATATGATATTATTGCATAAATGTAAGAATAATCAGTAGAGTAAAAAAGACAAAATATTAAACATATGCTTTAGATGTGACAGTTCTTCTCAAGATCTTTCGGAGAAGAACTGACCCACTCACTACCCATACACATAGATCAAATAAATCACCCTTATGTTTAGAACTTGTAATATTTTATTATGTAAAACTGACTTACCCGTGTTATGATTTACATTTATATAATGATCTACACTTACTCCATGTGTACTGTTTATTGGTGGCTTTCTCTGTTCTTACTACAATGTATGACAATGTAATGTACTTTATGATAAATACAAGGAATACATAAAATATAGAACAATAATAATAAGCAGACTTATGATTTTATGCAATTACATATATTAATTAGGTAAAATAAATATTATATGACTGAAACACTAGGGCGCATACTGCTATATTAATGACAGGTGGTATGATACAGTGTGATGGGAGTTACTGTTAGTATCACTCTGTTTTCTTACAACAACACATCCTGAACTTCTCCTATACCACAGCACCTGGTCACCACTAACAGTTTTTACTAACTAATCAATAACCTTACCATAACCATACTTTTTCAGTTGATAATGCCTACAGCTCCTTGTACGAGGTAGTTGTTGTATTGTGATGGTTTGTTATACTGAATTTTAGATGCTTTTTAGAGAGGTGTAAATGATATGGGGAAAAATAAGTCAAGGGAATGGTAAATTAATCTGTATAGTATAAATTATATAAGGAATAATGATTAAAGAAATACTGAAATGCAAAAAAAGATTATTATTTTTACCGTGGAAGTGTGTAATGCAACACACTCAACTATATACACACTTTTTTTTTTACTAGTCAATGTCAAATAACGTCAAACACAAGTAAGGCGACACCATTAGCTTAAGCAGAATGCAGTGAATTTTTTTGAAATGTTAAAAAATAAAATCCTACAGCGTATGAATACTAATTTAAATGACTTTAAGATGTCTTATCCATTGGAGTGTCGTCGGCTATCTATACATTTCTTCTCATTAGTGCCTGGTAGCCCCGCCCCTATTTCGCCACGTGATTGTCCAAATTTCCACACATATGTTTTGTTTGGTTGAACAACTGCATTATCCAGGTTCCTGAAGTGGACGTTAATTTGTTGGAATTTTCTGTGTGGACACAAAACTGTTTATTCTACAAATGGTGCAGAATTGTGCATAAGTATGTGATTTGGGACACACCTCCCACTTTTAGTGCGTAGTATAAGTAGCTGAATTGGGACACAGGAATGTCCCTTTCACTGACCGCACTGCTGCTGCCGCTCTGCATCAGTCAGGTTCTTGTGTTTCTCTGAGTGTTTAGTCACGTGGTGGAGATTCCAACTGTAATCCTTCAACACAGTGATCTGTATTTCACAAACAAAGCACACTGCTTTACATCTGACTTCAGTAAATAAATACTCAGGAGTCCATGGCTTGTTACGTGAGCTGACACTTTTGAGGGTGAACAGCTAACTCAGTATCTCCAACACATTATTGTGAAGGTGTGCAGACGTACATACATACATAAATAAAAAAAAACTGCCGGACAGAGACAGACAAAGGGATGGACATGGCTCGGGGGTAGTAAAATGTCCAGGTCTCTAACGCATCCTTGATATTTGGGAATGATTAAGGACACTTCCAGGTTCTTGATTGTTGCTGTTTTCATGATTAGTGGAACGTTTGGAGGAAAGTCCACACAGGGACAAAGGTACACAAACAAACACTCATTGACCCCCCCCCCCAACCCAACAGTCTCAGCTCAGAAACAAAAGTGAAAGTAAAGTTATTCTGAGAAATCGCCCGTATCTGAGAAGCTGACAATGGGTATGTAATGTCATTCATAGTTTTCATTTTTTTCACCTCAAAGGTTGTCATTTTGTTTTCTGGAGGTGGTTTTTACAAATATACTAAAAACAGCCCTTGATTGAGGCTACATTTACATTTTTTTCTCCTCCAAAGTTGTATTTTGCTCTTATATGAAGATTTGAAACTTACAGCTTTGAGTACTAAATACACAAAAAGTGTCATCCGTGTGAATGATACCAGATGTTTGTTTTTAATCAGTATTTTACTTCCAGTCTGTAACTGTGTAAGTCAGTCATCTGTCCGTCACTGAAAATAAAGAAAGAGGTGTGAGTGTGAGAAGTTTACACACATCATCTTTGTAAAACACTGCTATAGATTTTATTTTACAATTAAAAAACTTTTTAAAATACATTTTTATTTTTTATTTTTTAAAAGTTGAAATTGTGAAGAACGTGTATATGTTTTGTAATATACTTTACATCTGCTACTCAAATTCATTCTTTCACATTTCTTTTGTTTAACATATTTAGCTCATGACCACAGAGGTGACCAGATGCAGACGCAGCCTCTTCTAAAATATTTTACTCTTGCACTTGGAAGCCCATTTGGACTTTGTGAGGGTATAGAGCAGAAATTTCAGGAACTAATACCAGGTCTGCAGAATGTACAGAAGCCAGAGGACTGTGATTTCATTATGGCTTTCTGCCCTGATGTTGTTATTGAAACAGCAGAGAAGATGATTAACATCTTAACAGGTAAGACACTCATTATTTCAGTAAATTCCTATTGATCAACATGAATTATTGTGGGATTACAAATATATAGTTATATGGAAAAGTAGACAAATGGCATCATATCAGAGCGCATGAATTAGATGAAAGAATAAAGGGAATAATTACATGATTATAGAATATAAGAAATAAGTTATCTTGTCTTCATTCTGAATCTCATTAAACTTTGAATTAAGATTATCTTTTGTTCACTACGTTTGTTCAAAGTGAAAGTGTGCAATGTGTGAAACATCTTTTCCTTTCTGTTTGTTGAATCCCTGAGTTCAGACAGTTGTCTAAATGACTTAATTATGGTAAAATCTGTGACTATGACCATCTGGGACTAATTCTGTGCTTGTGACTGATGAGTTATGAATTAAAATTAATGTTAAATGATTCTCATTTTCAAATTTCATTAAAAAGGTAACAAACCTGCAGTTCTGGTGGTGCTTCATCACACGTTAAATCCAGAGGATATTGTACCAGACAGCAGCAGATCTGTAAAGAGACAGAACACAATCATAGTCGACTGTCTGTTCAATGAAGATCAGGGATTACTGAGATGTTGTAAAAACAATGAAGCACTGTCCAAAGTAACAAACTGGCTGCATTCTGAGGTGAGGATTTTCTTTTTATTTGTATTTCCCAAATTTGCATCTCCCAATTTTCCTATCATTGGTGAACCTTATTTGATACATTGCAGAATTTATTAATATAATAATAATAATTATTATATTTCTATTTTTTTCTTTGGTAAACAGGCATTACCAAAGATATGTAAGGGAATTATGTCTAATGTAAGTACATTGGAAACTTTTAAAACACTATAGAGACTCTAAATTGATTGATGCCATTTTTTTTTAGAAAGGTCTGGCTACAGCTTCTTTTTTTTACATTGAGGTCATTAATGACTTTTCACTTAGACAAAGATGAATATTTTGTGGTAAATTTGTGATCATTACTGAATATATTCATTATAGAAAATCATACTCAGAATATGCCTTCATTATTTGGTATGAAGAGGTGAAAAATCCTATTTAAGGATTTGCTGCTGATTACAACATTAATATCTCTAGTATGTTCCATAGGTTTTAGTGTTCATCCCTTTTTTGTGTGTTTGCAGATTGAAGAAAATCCTGAAAAGATTGACCCAATTGAAAAACTCAGTGAGTATGATGAGTTTTTAATTCCTTTAAGTTAAATTAAATTAACCTGGCCGTTATGCCAGTGATAAACCCCTGAATCTTTTATTTTCTGAAAACTACTGATAAACATAAAGTACATAACATTTTAATACAACTATAAAATTTGATTTATTCAGAAATGAAGTGGCAAAGCCGCTTCTCTGGTTCAGCGACAGTAGGTGTTTTCTTGTGTGACTACTTCTTGTAATAAATAAAGATACAGTAAATATAAAAAAGTGAGATGAATATGATATTATTGCATGAATGTAAGAATAATCAGTAGAGTAAAAAAGACAAAATATTAAACATATGCTTTAGATGTGACAGTTCTTCTCAAGATCTTTCGGAGGAGAACTGACCCACTCACTACCCATACACATAGATCAAATAAATCACCCTTATGTTTAGAACTTGTAATATTTTATTATGTAAAACTGACTTACCCGTGTTATGATTTACATTTATATAATGATCTACACTTACTCCATGTGTACTGTTTATTGGTGGCTTTCTCTGTTCTTACTACAATGTATGACAATGTAATGTACTTTATGATAAATACAAGGAATACATAAAATATAGAACAATAATAATAAGCAGACTTATGATTTTATGCAATTACATATATTAATTAGGTAAAATAAATATTATATGACTGAAACACTAGGGCGCATACTGCTATATTAATGACAGGTGGTATGATACAGTGTGATGGGAGTTACTGTTAGTATCACTCTGTTTTCTTACAACAACACATCCTGAACTTCTCCTATACCACAGCACCTGGTCACCACTAACAATCTGTACTAACTAATCAATAACCTTACCATAACCATACTTTTTCAGTTGATAATGCCTACAGCTCCTTGTACGAGGTAGTTGTTGTATTGTGATGGTTTGTTATACTGAATTTTAGATGCTTTTTAGAGAGGTGTAAATGATATGGGGAAAAATAAGTCAAGGGAATGGTAAATTAATCTGTATAGTATAAATTATATAAGGAATAATGATTAAAGAAATACTGAACAGCAAAAAAAGATTTTTTTACTACGGAAGTGTATAATGCAACACACTCAACTATATACACACTTTTTTTTTTTACTAGTCAATGTCAAATAACGTCAAACACAAGTAAGGCGACACCATTAGCTTAAGCAGAATGCAGTGAATTTTTTTGAAATGTTAAAAAATAAAATCCTACAGCGTATGAATACTAATTTAAATGACTTTAAGATGTCTTATCCATTGGAGTGTCGTCGGCTATCTATACATTTCTTCTCATTAGTGCCTGGTAGCCCCGCCCCTATTTCGCCACGTGATTGTCCAAATTTCCACACATATGTTTTGTTTGGTTGAACAACTGCATTATCCAGGTTCCTGAAGTGGACGTTTATTTGTTGGAATTTTCTGTGTGGACACAAAACTGTTTATTCTACAAATGGTGCAGAATTGTGCATAAGTATGTGATTTGGGACACACCTCCCACTTTTAGTGCGTAGTATAAGTAGCTGAATTGGGACACAGGAATGTCCCTTTCACTGACCGCACTGCTGCTGCCGCTCTGCATCAGTCAGGTTCTTGTGTTTCTCTGAGTGTTTAGTCACGTGGTGGAGATTCCAACTGTAATCCTTCAACACAGTGATCTGTATTTCACAAACAAAGCACACTGCTTTACATCTGACTTCAGTAAATAAATACTCAGGAGTCCATGGCTTGTTACGTGAGCTGACACTTTTGAGGGTGAACAGCTAACTCAGTATCTCCAACACATTATTGTGAAGGTGTGCAGACGTACATACATACATAAATAAAAAAAAACTGCCGGACAGAGACAGACAAAGGGACGGACATGGCTCGGGGGTAGTAAAATGTCCAGGTCTCTAACGCATCCTTGATATTTGGGAATGATTAAGGACACTTCCAGGTTCTTGATTGTTGCTGTTTTCATGATTAGTGGAACGTTTGGAGGAAAGTCCACACAGGGACAAAGGTACACAAACAAACACTCATTGACCCCCCCCCCCCGCCCCAACCCAACAGTCTCAGCTCAGAAACAAAAGTGAAAGTAAAGTTATTCTGAGAAATCGCCCGTATCTGAGAAGCTGACAATGGGTATGTAATGTCATTCATAGTTTTCATTTTTTTCACCTCACAGGTTGTCATTTTGTTTTCTGGAGGTGGTTTTTACAAATATACTAAAAACAGCCCTTGATTGAGGCTACATTTACATTTTTTTCTCCTCCAAAGTTGTATTTTGCTCTTATATGAAGATTTGAAACTTACAGCTTTGAGTACTAAATACACAAAAAGTGGTTAACTGTCATCCATGTGAATGATACCAGATGTTTGTTTTTAATCAGTATTTTACTTCCAGTCTGTAACTGTGTAAGTCAGTCATCTGTCCGTCACTGAAAATAAAGAAAGAGGTGTGAGTGTGAGAAGTTTACACACATCATCTTTGTAAAACACTGCTATAGATTTTATTTTACAATTAAAATACATTTTAAAATACATTTTTATTTTTTATTTTTTAAAAGTTGAAGTTGTGAAGAACGTGTATATGTTTTGTAATATACTTTACATCTGCTACTCAAATTCATTCTTTCACATTTCTTTTGTTTAACATATTTAGCTCATGACCACAGAGGTGACCAGATGCAGAAGCAGCCTCTTCTAAAATATTTTACTCTTGCACTTGGAAGCCCATTTGGACTTTGTGAGGGTATAGAGCAGAAATTTCAGGAACTAATACCAGGTCTGCAGAATGTACAGAAGCCAGAGGACTGTGATTTCATTATGGCTTTCTGCCCTGATGTTGTTATTGAAACAGCAGAGAAGATGATTAACATCTTAACAGGTAAGACACTCATTATTTCAGTAAATTCCTATTGATCAACATGAATTATTGTGGGATTACAAATATATAGTTATATGGAAAAGTAGACAAATGGCATCATATCAGAGCGCATGAATTAGATGAAAGAATAAAGGGAATAATTACATGATTATAGAATATAAGAAATAAGTTATCTTGTCTTCATTCTGAATCTCATTAAACTTTGAATTAAGATTATCTTTTGTTCACTACGTTTGTTCAAAGTGAAAGTGTGCAATGTGTGAAACATCTTTTCCTTTCTGTTTGTTGAATCCCTGAGTTCAGACAGTTGTCTAAATGACTTAATTATGGTAAAATCTGTGACTATGACCATCTGGGACTAATTCTGTGCTTGTGACTGATGAGTTATGAATTAAAATTAATGTTAAATGATTCTCATTTTCAAATTTCATTAAAAAGGTAACAAACCTGCAGTTCTGGTGGTGCTTCATCACACGTTAAATCCAGAGGATATTGTACCAGACAGCAGCAGATCTGTAAAGAGACAGAACACAATCATAGTCGACTGTCTGTTCAATGAAGATCAGGGATTACTGAGATGTTGTAAAAACAATGAAGCACTGTCCAAAGTAACAAACTGGCTGCATTCTGAGGTGAGGATTTTCTTTTTATTTGTATTTCCCAAATTTGCATCTCCCAATTTTCCTATCATTGGTGAACCTTATTTGATACATTGCAGAATTTATTAATATAATAATAATAATTATTATATTTCTATTTTTTTCTTTGGTAAACAGGCATTACCAAAGATATGTAAGGGAATTATGTCTAATGTAAGTACATTGGAAACTTTTAAAACACTATAGAGACTCTAAATTGATTGATGCCATTTTTTTTTAGAAAGGTCTGGCTACAGCTTCTTTTTTTTACATTGAGGTCATTAATGACTTTTCACTTAGACAAAGATGAATATTTTGTGGTAAATTTGTGATCATTACTGAATATATTCATTATAGAAAATCATACTCAGAATATGCCTTCATTATTTGGTATGAAGAGGTGAAAAATCCTATTTAAGGATTTGCTGCTGATTACAACATTAATATCTCTAGTATGTTCCATAGGTTTAGTGTTCATCCCTTTTTTGTGTGTTTGCAGATTGAAGAAAATCCTGAAAAGATTGACCCAATTGAAAAACTCAGTGAGTATGATGAGTTTTTAATTCCTTTAAGTTAAATTAAATTAACCTGGCCGTTATGCCAGTGATAAACCCCTGAATCTTTTATTTTCTGAAAACTACTGATAAACATAAAGTACATAACATTTTAATACAACTATAAAATTTGATTTATTCAGAAATGAAGTGGCAAAGCCGCTTCTCTGGTTCAGCGACAGTAGGTGTTTTCTTGTGTGACTACTTCTTGTAATAAATAAAGATACAGTAAATATAAAAAAGTGAGATGAATATGATATTATTGCATGAATGTAAGAATAATCAGTAGAGTAAAAAAGACAAAATATTAAACATATGCTTTAGATGTGACAGTTCTTCTCAAGATCTTTCGGAGGAGAACTGACCCACTCACTACCCATACACATAGATCAAATAAATCACCCTTATGTTTAGAACTTGTAATATTTTATTATGTAAAACTGACTTACCCGTGTTATGATTTACATTTATATAATGATCTACACTTACTCCATGTGTACTGTTTATTGGTGGCTTTCTCTGTTCTTACTACAATGTATGACAATGTAATGTACTTTATGATAAATACAAGGAATACATAAAATATAGAACAATAATAATAAGCAGACTTATGATTTTATGCAATTATATATATTAATTAGGTAAAATAAATATTATATGAATGAAACACTAGGGCGCATACTGCTATATTAATGACAGGTGGTATGATACAGTGTGATGGGAGTTACTGTTAGTATCACTCTGTTTTCTTACAACAACACATCCTGAACTTCTCCTATACCACAGCACCTGGTCACCACTAACAATCTGTACTAACTAATCAATAACCTTACCATAACCATACTTTTTCAGTTGATAATGCCTACAGCTCCTTGTACGAGGTAGTTGTTGTATTGTGATGGTTTGTTATACTGAATTTTAGATGCTTTTTAGAGAGGTGTAAATGATATGGGGAAAAATAAGTCAAGGGAATGGTAAATTAATCTGTATAGTATAAATTATATAAGGAATAATGATTAAAGAAATACTGAACAGCAAAAAAAGATTTTTTTACTACGGAAGTGTATAATGCAACACACTCAACTATATACACACTTTTTTTTTTTACTAGTCAATGTCAAATAACGTCAAACACAAGTAAGGCGACACCATTAGCTTAAGCAGAATGCAGTGAATTTTTTTGAAATGTTAAAAAATAAAATCCTACAGCGTATGAATACTAATTTAAATGACTTTAAGATGTCTTATCCATTGGAGTGTCGTCGGCTATCTATACATTTCTTCTCATTAGTGCCTGGTAGCCCCGCCCCTATTTCGCCACGTGATTGTCCAAATTTCCACACATATGTTTTGTTTGGTTGAACAACTGCATTATCCAGGTTCCTGAAGTGGACGTTTATTTGTTGGAATTTTCTGTGTGGACACAAAACTGTTTATTCTACAAATGGTGCAGAATTGTGCATAAGTATGTGATTTGGGACACACCTCCCACTTTTAGTGCGTAGTATAAGTAGCTGAATTGGGACACAGGAATGTCCCTTTCACTGACCGCACTGCTGCTGCCGCTCTGCATCAGTCAGGTTCTTGTGTTTCTCTGAGTGTTTAGTCACGTGGTGGAGATTCCAACTGTAATCCTTCAACACAGTGATCTGTATTTCACAAACAAAGCACACTGCTTTACATCTGACTTCAGTAAATAAATACTCAGGAGTCCATGGCTTGTTACGTGAGCTGACACTTTTGAGGGTGAACAGCTAACTCAGTATCTCCAACACATTATTGTGAAGGTGTGCAGATGTACATACATACATAAATAAAAAAAAACTGCCGGACAGAGACAGACAAAAGGGACGGACATGGCTCGGGGGTAGTAAAATGTCCAGGTCTCTAACGCATCCTTGATATTTGGGAATGATTAAGGACACTTCCAGGTTCTTGATTGTTGCTGTTTTCATGATTAGTGGAACGTTTGGAGGAAAGTCCACACAGGGACAAAGGTACACAAACAAACACTCATTGACCCCCCCCCCCCGCCCCAACCCAACAGTCTCAGCTCAGAAACAAAAGTGAAAGTAAAGTTATTCTGAGAAATCGCCCGTATCTGAGAAGCTGACAATGGGTATGTAATGTCATTCATAGTTTTCATTTTTTTCACCTCAAAGGTTGTCATTTTGTTTTCTGGAGGTGGTTTTTACAAATATACTAAAAACAGCCCTTGATTGAGGCTACATTTACATTTTTTTCTCCTCCAAAGTTGTATTTTGCTCTTATATGAAGATTTGAAACTTACAGCTTTGAGTACTAAATACACAAAAAGTGGTTAACTGTCATCCATGTGAATGATACCAGATGTTTGTTTTTAATCAGTATTTTACTTCCAGTCTGTAACTGTGTAAGTCAGTCATCTGTCCGTCACTGAAAATAAAGAAAGAGGTGTGAGTGTGAGAAGTTTACACACATCATCTTTGTAAAACACTGCTATAGATTTTATTTTACAATTAAAATACATTTTAAAATACATTTTTATTTTTTATTTTTTAAAAGTTGAAGTTGTGAAGAACGTGTATATGTTTTGTAATATACTTTACATCTGCTACTCAAATTCATTCTTTCACATTTCTTTTGTTTAACATATTTAGCTCATGACCACAGAGGTGACCAGATGCAGAAGCAGCCTCTTCTAAAATATTTTAATCTTGCACTTGGAAGCCCATTTGGACTTTGTGAGGGTATAGAGCAGAAATTTCAGGAACTAATACCAGGTCTGCAGAATGTACAGAAGCCAGAGGACTGTGATTTCATTATGGCTTTCTGCCCTGATGTTGTTATTGAAACAGCAGAGAAGATGATTAACATCTTAACAGGTATGAAACTCATTATTTCAGTAAATTCCTATTGATCAACATGAATTATTGTGGGATTACAAATATATAGTTATATGGAAAAGTAGACAAATGGCATCATATCAGAGCGCATGAATTAGATGAAAGAATAAAGGGAATAATTACATGATTATAGAATATAAGAAATAAGTTATCTTGTCTTCATTCTGAATTTCATTAAACTTTGAATTAAGATTATCTTTTGTTCACTACGTTTGTTCAAAGTGAAAGTGTGCAATGTGTGAAACATCTTTTCCTTTCTGTTTGTTGAATCCCTGAGTTCAGACAGTTGTCTAAATGACTTAATTATGGTAAAATCTGTGACTATGACCATCTGGGACTAATTCTGTGCTTGTGACTGATGAGTTATGAATTAAAATTATTGTTAAATGATTCTCATTTTCAAATTTCATTAAAAAGGTAACAAACCTGCAGTTCTGGTGGTGCTTCATCACACGTTAAATCCAGAGGATATTGTACCAGACAGCAGCAGATCTGTAAAGAGACAGAACACAATCATAGTCGACTGTCTGTTCAATGAAGATCAGGGATTACTGAGATGTTGTAAAAACAATGAAGCACTGTCCAAAAGTAACAAACTGGCTGCATTCTGAGGGTGAGGATTTTCTTTTTATTTGTATTTCCCAAATTTGCATCTCCCAATTTTCCTATCATTGGTGAACCTTATTTGATACATTGCAGAATTTATTAATATAATAATAATAAATTATTATATTTCTATTTTTTTCTTTGGTAAACAGGCATTACCAAAGATATGTAAGGGAATTATGTCTAATGTAAGTACATTGGAAACTTTTAATACACTATAGAGACTCTAAATTGATTGATGCCATTTTTTTTTTAGAAAGGTCTGGCTACAGCTTCTTTTTTTTACATTGAGGTCATTAATGACTTTTCACTCTAGACAAAGATGAATATTTTGTGGTAAATTTGTGATCATTACTGAATATATTCATTATAGAAAATCATACTCAGAATATGCCTTCATTATTTGGTATGAAGAGGTTGAAAAATCCTATTTAAGAATTTGCTGCTGATTACAACATTAATATCTCTAGTATGTTCCATAGGTTTTAGTGTTCATCCCTCTTTTGTGTGTTTGCAGATTGAAGAAAATCCTGAAAAAGATTGACCCAATTGAAAAAACTCAGTGAGTATGATGAGTTTTTAATTCCTTAAGTTAAATTAAATTAACCTGGCCGTTATGCCAGTGATAAACCCCTGAATCTTTTATTTTCTGAAAACTACTGATAAACATAAAGTACATAACATTTTAATACAACTATAAAATTTGATTTATTCAGAAATGAAGTGGCAAAGCCGCTTCTCTGGTTCAGCGACAGTAGGTGTTTTCTTGTGTGACTACTTTCTTGTTAATAAATAAAGATACAGTAAATATAAAAAAGTGAGATGAATATGATATTATTGCATGAATGTAAAGAATATTCAGTAGAGTAAAAAAGACAAAATATTAAACACATGCTTTAGATGTGACAGTTCTTCTCAAGATCTTTCGGAGAAGGAACTGACCCACTCACTACCCATACACATAGATCAAATAAATCACCCTTATGTTTAGAACTTGTAATATTTTATTATGTAAAACTGACTTACCCGTGTTATGATTTACATTTATATAATGATCTACACTTACTCCATGTGTACTGTTTATTGGTGGGCTTTCTCTGTTCTTACTACAATGTATGACAAATGTAATGTACTTTATGATAAATACAAGGAATACATAAAATATAGAACAATAATAATAAGCAGACTTATGATTTTATGCAATTACATATATTAATTAGGTAAAATAAATTATTATATGAATGAAACACTAGGGCGCATACTGCTATATTAATGACAGGTGGTATGATACAGTGTGATGGGAGTTACTGTTAGTATCACTCTGTTTTCTTACAACAACACATCCTGAACTTCTCCTATACCACAGCACCTGGTCACCACTAACAATCTGTACTAACTAATCAATAAACTTACCATAACCATACTTTTTCAGTTGATAATGCCTACAGCTCCTTGTACGAGGTAGTTGTTGTATTGTGATGGTTTGTTATACTGAATTTTAGATGCTTTTTAGAGAGGTGTAAATGATATGGGGAGAAAAATAAGTCAAGGGAATGGTAAATTAATCTGTATAGTATAAATTATATAAGGAATAATGATTAAAGAAATACTGAACAGCAAAAAAAAGATTTTTTTTACTACGGAAGTGTATAATGCAACACACTCAACTATATACACACTTTTTTTTTTTACTAGTCAATGTCAAATAACGTCAAACACAAGTAAGGCGACACCATTAGCTTAAGCAGAATGCAGTGAATTTTTTTGAAATGTTAAAAAATAAAATCCTACAGCGTATGAATACTAATTTAAATGACTTTAAGATGTCTTATCCATTGGAGTGTCGTCGGCTATCTATACATTTCTTCTCATTAGTGCCTGGTAGCCCCGCCCCTATTTCGCCACGTGATTGTCCAAATTTCCACACATATGTTTTGTTTGGTTGAACAACTGCATTATCCAGGTTCCTGAAGTGGACGTTTATTTGTTGGAATTTTCTGTGTGGACACAAAACTGTTTATTCTACAAATGGTGCAGAATTGTGCATAAGTATGTGATTTGGGACACACCTCCCACTTTTAGTGCGTAGTATAAGTAGCTGAATTGGGACACAGGAATGTCCCTTTCACTGACCGCACTGCTGCTGCCGCTCTGCATCAGTCAGGTTCTTGTGTTTCTCTGAGTGTTTAGTCACGTGGTGGAGATTCCAACTGTAATCCTTCAACACAGTGATCTGTATTTCACAAACAAAGCACACTGCTTTACATCTGACTTCAGTAAATAAATACTCAGGAGTCCATGGCTTATTACGTGAGCTGACACTTTTGAGGGTGAACAGCTAACTCAGTATCTCCAACACATTATTGTGAAGGTGTGCAGACGTACATACATACATAAATAAAAAATCAGCCGTACAGAGACAGCCAAAAGGGACGGACATGGCTCGGGGGTAGTAAAATGTCCAGGTCTCTAGCGCATCCTTGATATTTGGGAATGATTAAGGACACTTCCGGGTTCTTGATTGTTGCTGTTTTCATGATTAGTGGAACGTTTGGAGGAAAGTCCACACAGGGACAAAGGTACACAAACATACACTCATTGACATTTTACAGATCATTTAAAAAATGACTTTTCTTTAGTTTTATTTGTTAAGTTATATTACTTGAATCTTTCCATATTGTTAAAATGAAGATTAAATGCCCATATAAATATAAATAATCTATATCTAATATATAAATAATCCACATATTTACTTGTTATAGGTTTTGTGTGTTTTTAACACGAGACTCTTGAGTAATTAGCTTGTAGAAATCTATTTAATCATTCAAAACTGAACAAACCCATCTTAGGAAACATGAAGTAACAAAGTCAGCTCATCAGTCAAAATCATTATAAACTGAAAAAAGGGATAGATGAGCTATTTTGGGTGGGTGTGTAAATGTTTTAATTTAAGCTGAGGTTTCAGTTGGGTATAATATAGACATGTATTTTAATTTATTTAGTTCTTTATCAATCTGAATCTCTCTTAGCCTCATGAAATTCTAGTGGCTAAATATTAGCTCAATATTTAGCCTATATAATGCAATACATTTAAAATAGTCCCAGGAATAAAATATATTATGCTATGGTGTCTGATTTGGTGTTTCTCTGCAATTTATATAGCTTTAGATCAGGACCATCAGACTAATCAGATGTTGATGCATCCTCATCTAAATTACGTCACTCTAATAACTGGAAACACATTAGAATATCATGTGGGCATCGAGAGGAGACTTCAGGAAGAAATACCACATCTGAATAAGGTGCAGAATTTGAAAGAGTCTGATTTCATTCTGGTTTTCTGCCCTGTTGTTTCACGAGCTGGAACTGACATTGAAGCAGCAGTGAAAAATCTCAGTACCCATGCAGGTAAAACACTCATTATTCCAATAAATAAATCAAATTTATAAAAACTTTCAGCCATAAAATTTTAAGGATGAAATATTGTAAGATGAAAAAATAAAGAGGATGATCAAACATTTAAATAAAATATGACATAACCTCATTTACCTGAATTCTGAATGTTTGTTTTTATTAACCATTTATATTTGCCCAAAGTTAAAGTTTACCATATATGTTTGCTTTCTTATTTCACTAAACTCAAATGTCTTTCTCAAAAGGTAACAAACCTGCAGTTCTGGTGGTGCTTCATCACACATTTAATCCAGAGCTTATTGTCCCAGACAGCAGCAGATGTGTAAAGAGACAGAATACAATCACAGTCGACTGTCTGTTCCGTGAAGGTCAGGGTTTACTGCCATGTCTTAAAAACCATGAAGCACTGTCCAAAATTACAAACTGGCTAAATCCTAAGGTGAGGTTTTTCTTTTTTTATGCATTTCCCAAATTTGCAAAACATCTCCCAAATTTCCTATTATTGGTGAATCTGATTCAATACACTGCAGTATTTATTAATATAATAATAATACTTATTATTATATATATGTTTCTTTGGTAAACAGTCATTACCAAAGATAAATAAAGGAATAATGTCGAATGTAAATAAGTTGGAAACCTTTAAAACACTATAGAGCTTCTAAATTGATGTACTATTTTTGATTAAGGTCTGGCTATAGCTTTTTTTTTTTACATTTAGGTCATTAATGACTTTTTACGTAGACAAAGATAATTACTGAATATATTCATTATGCACTATCATACTCAGAACATGGTCTCCTCCATTTTTGGTGTGAACAGGTGAAAAATCCTACCATATATCAGAATCTGCTGTTGAGGCAACATTAATATCTCTAGTATAGCTAGATGTGTCATTTCTAGGATGAAATGCCATCTCCATGTGGCCACAATATACTAACTCAGCTGATGTAAATTATAATAAAGAAGTGTTTTATGGACAAAAATGTCTGTATTTAAAAGATCTGTAGAAATCACCCACATGTGATGGGTGTTGTTGGTTATATAGCTATCATAGGTTTTAGTGTTCATCCCTTTTTTGCGTGTTTGCAGATTGAAGAAAATCCTGAAAAGATTGGCCCAACTGACAAACTCAGTGAGTATGATGAGTTTTTAATTCCTTTAAGTTAAATTAAATTAACCTGGCCGTTATGCCAGTGATAAACCCCTGAATCTTTTATTTTCTGAAAACTACTGATAAACATAAAGTACATAACATTTTAATACAACTATAAAATTTGATTTATTCAGAAATGAAGTGGCAAAGCCGCTTCTCTGGTTCAGCGACAGTAGGTGTTTTCTTGTGTGACTACTTCTTGTAATAAATAAAGATACAGTAAATATAAAAAAGTGAGATGAATATGATATTATTGCATAAATGTAAGAATAATCAGTAGAGTAAAAAAGACAAAATATTAAACATATGCTTTAGATGTGACAGTTCTTCTCAAGATCTTTCGGAGAAGAACTGACCCACTCACTACCCATACACATAGATCAAATAAATCACCCTTATGTTTAGAACTTGTAATATTTTATTATGTAAAACTGACTTACCCGTGTTATGATTTACATTTATATAATGATCTACACTTACTCCATGTGTACTGTTTATTGGTGGCTTTCTCTGTTCTTACTACAATGTATGACAATGTAATGTACTTTATGATAAATACAAGGAATACATAAAATATAGAACAATAATAATAAGCAGACTTATGATTTTATGCAATTATATATATTAATTAGGTAAAATAAATATTATATGAATGAAACACTAGGGCGCATACTGCTATATTAATGACAGGTGGTATGATACAGTGTGATGGGAGTTACTGTTAGTATCACTCTGTTTTCTTACAACAACACATCCTGAACTTCTCCTATACCACAGCACCTGGTCACCACTAACAATCTGTACTAACTAATCAATAACCTTACCATAACCATACTTTTTCAGTTGATAATGCCTACAGCTCCTTGTACGAGGTAGTTGTTGTATTGTGATGGTTTGTTATACTGAATTTTAGATGCTTTTTAGAGAGGTGTAAATGATATGGGGAAAAATAAGTCAAGGGAATGGTAAATTAATCTGTATAGTATAAATTATATAAGGAATAATGATTAAAGAAATACTGAAATGCAAAAAAAGATTATTATTTTTACCGTGGAAGTGTGTAATGCAACACACTCAACTATATACACACTTTTTTTTTTACTAGTCAATGTCAAATAACGTCAAACACAAGTAAGGCGACACCATTAGCTTAAGCAGAATGCAGTGAATTTTTTTGAAATGTTAAAAAATAAAATCCTACAGCGTATGAATACTAATTTAAATGACTTTAAGATGTCTTATCCATTGGAGTGTCGTCGGCTATCTATACATTTCTTCTCATTAGTGCCTGGTAGCCCCGCCCCTATTTCGCCACGTGATTGTCCAAATTTCCACACATATGTTTTGTTTGGTTGAACAACTGCATTATCCAGGTTCCTGAAGTGGACGTTTATTTGTTGGAATTTTCTGTGTGGACACAAAACTGTTTATTCTACAAATGGTGCAGAATTGTGCATAAGTATGTGATTTGGGACACACCTCCCACTTTTAGTGCGTAGTATAAGTAGCTGAATTGGGACACAGGAATGTCCCTTTCACTGACCGCACTGCTGCTGCCGCTCTGCATCAGTCAGGTTCTTGTGTTTCTCTGAGTGTTTAGTCACGTGGTGGAGATTCCAACTGTAATCCTTCAACACAGTGATCTGTATTTCACAAACAAAGCACACTGCTTTACATCTGACTTCAGTAAATAAATACTCAGGAGTCCATGACTTGTTACGTGAGCTGACACTTTTGAGGGTGAACAGCTAACTCAGTATCTCCAACACATTATTGTGAAGGTGTGCAGACGTACATACATACATAAATAAAAAAAAACTGCCGGACAGAGACAGACAAAGGGATGGACATGGCTCGGGGGTAGTAAAATGCCCAGGTCTCTAGCGCATCCTTGATATTTGGGAATGATTAAGGACACTTCCGGGTTCTTGATTGTTGCTGTTTTCATGATTAGTGGAACGTTTGGAGGAAAGTCCACACAGGGACAAAGGTACACAAACAAACACTCATTGACCCCCCCCCCCCCCCAACCCAACAGTCTCAGCTCAGAAACAAAAGTGAAAGTAAAGTTATTCTGAGAAATCGCCCGTATCTGAGAAGCTGACAATGGGTATGTAATGTCATTCATAGTTTTCATTTTTTTCACCTCAAAGGTTGTCATTTTGTTTTCTGGAGGTGGTTTTTACAAATATACTAAAAACAGCCCTTGATTGAGGCTACATTTACATTTTTTTCTCCTCCAAAGTTGTATTTTGCTCTTATATGAAGATTTGAAACTTACAGCTTTGAGTACTAAATACACAAAAAGTGGTTAACTGTCATCCGTGTGAATGATACCAGATGTTTGTTTTTAATCAGTATTTTACTTCCAGTCTGTAACTGTGTAAGTCAGTCATCTGTCCGTCACTGAAAATAAAGAAAGAGGTGTGAGTGTGAGAAGTTTACACACATCATCTTTGTAAAACACTGCTATAGATTTTATTTTACAATTAAAATACATTTTAAAATACATTTTTATTTTTTATTTTTTAAAAGTTGAAGTTGTGAAGAACGTGTATATGTTTTGTAATATACTTTACATCTGCTACTCAAATTCATTCTTTCACATTTCTTTTGTTTAACATATTTAGCTCATGACCACAGAGGTGACCAGATGCAGAAGCAGCCTCTTCTAAAATATTTTAATCTTGCACTTGGAAGCCCATTTGGACTTTGTGAGGGTATAGAGCAGAAATTTCAGGAACTAATACCAGGTCTGCAGAATGTACAGAAGCCAGAGGACTGTGATTTCATTATGGCTTTCTGCCCTGATGTTGTTATTGAAACAGCAGAGAAGATGATTAACATCTTAACAGGTATGAAACTCATTATTTCAGTAAATTCCTATTGATCAACATGAATTATTGTGGGATTACAAATATATAGTTATATGGAAAAGTAGACAAATGGCATCATATCAGAGCGCATGAATTAGATGAAAGAATAAAGGGAATAATTACATGATTATGGAATATAAGAAATAAGTTATCTTGTCTTCATTCTGAATCTCATTAAACTTTGAATTAAGATTATCTTTTGTTCACTACGTTTGTTCAAAGTGAAAGTGTGCAATGTGTGAAACATCTTTTCCTTTCTGTTTGTTGAATCCCTGAGTTGAGACAGTTGTCTAAATGACTTAATTATGGTAAAATCTGTGACTATGACCATCTGGGACTAATTCTGTGCTTGTGACTGATGAGTTATGAATTAAAATTAATGTTAAATGATTCTCATTTTCAAATTTCATTAAAAAGGTAACAAACCTGCAGTTCTGGTGGTGCTTCATCACACGTTAAATCCAGAGGATATTGTACCAGACAGCAGCAGATCTGTAAAGAGACAGAACACAATCATAGTCGACTGTCTGTTCAATGAAGATCAGGGATTACTGAGATGTTGTAAAAACAATGAAGCACTGTCCAAAGTAACAAACTGGCTGCATTCTGAGGTGAGGATTTTCTTTTTATTTGTATTTCCCAAATTTGCATCTCCCAATTTTCCTATCATTGGTGAACCTTATTTGATACATTGCAGAATTTATTAATATAATAATAATAATTATTATATTTCTATTTTTTTCTTTGGTAAACAGGCATTACCAAAGATATGTAAGGGAATTATGTCTAATGTAAGTACATTGGAAACTTTTAAAACACTATAGAGACTCTAAATTGATTGATGCCATTTTTTTTTAGAAAGGTCTGGCTACAGCTTCTTTTTTTTACATTGAGGTCATTAATGACTTTTCACTTAGACAAAGATGAATATTTTGTGGTAAATTTGTGATCATTACTGAATATATTCATTATAGAAAATCATACTCAGAATATGCCTTCATTATTTGGTATGAAGAGGTGAAAAATCCTATTTAAGAATTTGCTGCTGATTACAACATTAATATCTCTAGTATGTTCCATAGGTTTTAGTGTTCATCCCTCTTTTGTGTGTTTGCAGATTGAAGAAAATCCTGAAAAGATTGACCCAATTGAAAAACTCAGTGAGTATGATGAGTTTTTAATTCCTTTAAGTTAAATTAAATTAACCTGGCCGTTATGCCAGTGATAAACCCCTGAATCTTTTATTTTCTGAAAACTACTGATAAACATAAAGTACATAACATTTTAATACAACTATAAAATTTGATTTATTCAGAAATGAAGTGGCAAAGCCGCTTCTCTGGTTCAGCGACAGTAGGTGTTTTCTTGTGTGACTACTTCTTGTAATAAATAAAGATACAGTAAATATAAAAAAGTGAGATGAATATGATATTATTGCATAAATGTAAGAATAATCAGTAGAGTAAAAAAGACAAAATATTAAACACATGCTTTAGATGTGACAGTTCTTCTCAAGATCTTTCGGAGAAGAACTGACCCACTCACTACCCATACACCTAGATCAAATAAATCACCCTTATGTTTAGAACTTGTAATATTTTATTATGTAAAACTGACTTACCCGTGTTATGATTTACATTTATATAATGATCTACACTTACTCCATGTGTACTGTTTATTGGTGGCTTTCTCTGTTCTTACTACAATGTATGACAATGTAATGTACTTTATGATAAATACAAGGAATACATAAAATATAGAACAATAATAATAAGCAGACTTATGATTTTATGCAATTACATATATTAATTAGGTAAAATAAATATTATATGAATGAAACACTAGGGCGCATACTGCTATATTAATGACAGGTGGTATGATACAGTGTGATGGGAGTTACTGTTAGTATCACTCTGTTTTCTTACAACAACACATCCTGAACTTCTCCTATACCACAGCACCTGGTCATCACTAACAATCTGTACTAACTAATCAATAACCTTACCATAACCATACTTTTTCAGTTGATAATGCCTACAGCTCCTTGTACGAGGTAGTTGTTGTATTGTGATGGTTTGTTATACTGAATTTTAGATGCTTTTTAGAGAGGTGTAAATGATATGGGGAAAAATAAGTCAAGGGAATGGTAAATTAATCTGTATAGTATAAATTATATAAGGAATAATGATTAAAGAAATACTGAACAGCAAAAAAAGATTTTTTTACTACGGAAGTGTATAATGCAACACACTCAACTATATACACACTTTTTTTTTTTACTAGTCAATGTCAAATAACGTCAAACACAAGTAAGGCGACACCATTAGCTTAAGCAGAATGCAGTGAATTTTTTTGAAATGTTAAAAAATAAAATCCTACAGCGTATGAATACTAATTTAAATGACTTTAAGATGTCTTATCCATTGGAGTGTCGTCGGCTATCTATACATTTCTTCTCATTAGTGCCTGGTAGCCCCGCCCCTATTTCGCCACGTGATTGTCCAAATTTCCACACATATGTTTTGTTTGGTTGAACAACTGCATTATCCAGGTTCCTGAAGTGGACGTTTATTTGTTGGAATTTTCTGTGTGGACACAAAACTGTTTATTCTACAAATGGTGCAGAATTGTGCATAAGTATGTGATTTGGGACACACCTCCCACTTTTAGTGCGTAGTATAAGTAGCTGAATTGGGACACAGGAATGTGCCTTTCACTGACCGCACTGCTGCTGCCGCTCTGCATCAGTCAGGTTCTTGTGTTTCTCTGAGTGTTTAGTCACGTGGTGGAGATTCCATCTGTAATCCTTCAACACAGTGATCTGTATTTCACAAACAAAGCACACTGCTTTACATCTGACTTCAGTAAATAAATACTCAGGAGTCCATGGCTTATTACGTGAGCTGACACTTTTGAGGGTGAACAGCTAACTCAGTATCTCCAACACATTATTGTGAAGGTGTGCAGACGTACATACATACATAAATAAAAAAAAACTGCCGGACAGAGACAGACAAAAGGGACGGACATGGCTCGGGGGTAGTAAAATGTCCAGGTCTCTAGCGCATCCTTGATATTTGGGAATGATTAAGGACACTTCCGGGTTCTTGATTGTTGCTGTTTTCATGATTAGTGGAACGTTAGGAGGAAAGTCCACACAGGGACAAAGGTACACAAACATACACTCATTGACATTTTACAGATCATTTAAAAAATGACTTTTCTTTAGTTTTATTTGTTAAGTTATATTACTTGAATCTTTCCATATTGTTAAAATGAAGATTAAATGCCCATATAAATATAAATAATCTATATCTAATATATAAATAATCCACATATTTACTTGTTATAGGTTTTGTGTGTTTTTAACATGAGACTCTTGAGTAATTAGCTTGTAGAAATCTATTTAATCATTCAAAACTGAACAAACCCATCTTAGGAAACATGAAGTAACAAAGTCAGCTCATCAGTCAAAATCATTATATACTGAAAAAAGGGATAGATGAGCTATTTTGGGTGGGTGTGTAAATCTTTTAATTTAAGCTGAGGTTTCAGTTGGGTATAATATAGACATGTATTTTAATTATTTAGAGTTATTTAATTATTATGCTATAGTGACTGATGATTTGGTGTTTCTGTGCATTCTGTAATTTATGTTTCCTCAGACAATGACCATTCTGTTAACCCACTGTTGAAGCATCCTCTTCTAAAATATTTCACTATATTTAAACATGCAATACAGCTAAATAGTCCCAGGAACCAATTATATTATGCTCTGGTGACTGAGAATGTGATGTTTCTCTGCATTCTGAAATTCATATTTTTCTTTAGACTACAAGCATACTGTCGCGCAGAAGATGAAGCATCCTCCTCTAACATACTTTACTCTAAAAACTGGGAAGACATTAGGCTATGATGTGGACATAGAGAGGAAACTTCAGGAAGGAACAGGTCTGCAGAAAGTGATGAATTTGGAAGAGTCTGATTTCATTCTGGTTTTCTGCCCTGTTGTTTCACGAGCTGGAACAGACATTGAAGCAGCAGTGAGGAAGCTCACTACCCAAGCAGGTAAAACACTCATTATTCCAATAAAGTCCTGCTATTTAACATATATGTGGAATCAAAAGTGTATAGCTCTGTTGAACAGTAGTCTAAACTGGATTATCAGCTCTTCTTCCAGTTCAAGTACATTTTAGAGTGACTGATTAACTGATGCAGAAATGATGAAGAAATGATGAAGAAATGATGATCAAATGTCTTTCTCAAAAGGTAACAAACCTGCAGTTCTGGTGGTGCTTCATCACACATTTGATCCAGAGGATATTGTACCAGACAGCAGCAGATCTGTAAAGAGACGGAATACAATCACAGTCGACTGTCTGTTCCGTGAAGGTCAGGGTTTACTGCCATGTCTTAAAAACCATGAAGCACTGTCCAAAATTACAAACTGGCTAAATCCTAAGGTGAGGTTTTTCTTTTTTTATGCATTTCCCAAATTTGCAAAACATCTCCCAAATTTCCTATTATTGGTGAATCTGATTCAATACACTGCAGTATTTATTAATATAATAATAATACTTATTATTATATATATGTTTCTTTGGTAAACAGTCATTACCAAAGATAAATAAAGGAATAATGTCGAATGTAAATAAGTTGGAAACCTTTAAAACACTATAGAGCTTCTAAATTGATGTACTATTTTTGATTAAGGTCTGGCTATAGCTTTTTTTTTTACATTTAGGTCATTAATGACTTTTTACGTAGACAAAGATAATTACTGAATATATTCATTATGCACTATCATACTCAGAACATGGTCTCCTCCATTTTTGGTGTGAACAGGTGAAAAATCCTACCATATATCAGAATCTGCTGTTGAGGCAACATTAATATCTCTAGTATAGCTAGATGTGTCATTTCTAGGATGAAATGCCATCTCCATGTGGCCACAATATACTAACTCAGCTGATGTAAATTATAATAAAGAAGTGTTTTATGGACAAAAATGTCTGTATTTAAAAGATCTGTAGAAATCACCCACATGTGATGGGTGTTGTTGGTTATATAGCTATCATAGGTTTTAGTGTTCATCCCTCTTTTGCGTGTTTGCAGATTGAAGAAAATCCTGAAAAGATTGGCCCAACTGACAAACTCAGTGAGTATGATGAGTTTTTAATTCCTTTAAGTTAAATTAAATTAACCTGGCCGTTATGCCAGTGATAAACCCCTGAATCTTTTATTTTCTGAAAACTACTGATAAACATAAAGTACATAACATTTTAATACAACTATAAAATTTGATTTATTCAGAAATGAAGTGGCAAAGCCGCTTCTCTGGTTCAGCGACAGTAGGTGTTTTCTTGTGTGACTACTTCTTGTAATAAATAAAGATACAGTAAATATAAAAAAGTGAGATGAATATGATATTATTGCATGAATGTAAGAATAATCAGTAGAGTAAAAAAGACAAAATATTAAACATATGCTTTAGATGTGACAGTTCTTCTCAAGATCTTTCGGAGAAGAACTGACCCACTCACTACCCATACACCTAGATCAAATAAATCACCCTTATGTTTAGAACTTGTAATATTTTATTATGTAAAACTGACTTACCCGTGTTATGATTTACATTTATATAATGATCTACACTTACTCCATGTGTACTGTTTATTGGTGGCTTTCTCTGTTCTTACTACAATGTATGACAATGTAATGTACTTTATGATAAATACAAGGAATACATAAAATATAGAACAATAATAATAAGCAGACTTATGATTTTATGCAATTACATATATTAATTAGGTAAAATAAATATTATATGAATGAAACACTAGGGCGCATACTGCTATATTAATGACAGGTGGTATGATACAGTGTGATGGGAGTTACTGTTAGTATCACTCTGTTTTCTTACAACAACACATCCTGAACTTCTCCTATACCACAGCACCTGGTCATCACTAACAGTTTTTACTAACTAATCAATAACCTTACCATAACCATACTTTTTCAGTTGATAATGCCTACAGCTCCTTGTACGAGGTAGTTGTTGTATTGTGATGGTTTGTTATACTGAATTTTAGATGCTTTTTAGAGAGGTGTAAATGATATGGGGAAAAATAAGTCAAGGGAATGGTAAATTAATCTGTATAGTATAAATTATATAAGGAATAATGATTAAAGAAATACTGAACAGCAAAAAAAGATTTTTTTACTACGGAAGTGTATAATGCAACACACTCAACTATATACACACTTTTTTTTTTTACTAGTCAATGTCAAATAACGTCAAACACAAGTAAGGCGACACCATTAGCTTAAGCAGAATGCAGTGAATTTTTTTGAAATGTTAAAAAATAAAATCCTACAGCGTATGAATACTAATTTAAATGACTTTAAGATGTCTTATCCATTGGAGTGTCGTCGGCTATCTATACATTTCTTCTCATTAGTGCCTGGTAGCCCCGCCCCTATTTCGCCACGTGATTGTCCAAATTTCCACACATATGTTTTGTTTGGTTGAACAACTGCATTATCCAGGTTCCTGAAGTGGACGTTTATTTGTTGGAATTTTCTGTGTGGACACAAAACTGTTTATTCTACAAATGGTGCAGAATTGTGCATAAGTATGTGATTTGGGACACACCTCCCACTTTTAGTGCGTAGTATAAGTAGCTGAATTGGGACACAGGAATGTCCCTTTCACTGACCGCACTGCTGCTGCCGCTCTGCATCAGTCAGGTTCTTGTGTTTCTCTGAGTGTTTAGTCACGTGGTGGAGATTCCAACTGTAATCCTTCAACACAGTGATCTGTATTTCACAAACAAAGCACACTGCTTTACATCTGACTTCAGTAAATAAATACTCAGGAGTCCATGGCTTGTTACGTGAGCTGACACTTTTGAGGGTGAACAGCTAACTCAGTATCTCCAACACATTATTGTGAAGGTGTGCAGATGTACATACATACATAAATAAAAAAAAACTGCCGGACAGAGACAGACAAAAGGGACGGACATGGCTCGGGGGTAGTAAAATGTCCAGGTCTCTAACGCATCCTTGATATTTGGGAATGATTAAGGACACTTCCAGGTTCTTGATTGTTGCTGTTTTCATGATTAGTGGAACGTTTGGAGGAAAGTCCACACAGGGACAAAGGTACACAAACAAACACTCATTGACCCCCCCCCCCCCCGCCCCAACCCAACAGTCTCAGCTCAGAAACAAAAGTGAAAGTAAAGTTATTCTGAGAAATCGCCCGTATCTGAGAAGCTGACAATGGGTATGTAATGTCATTCATAGTTTTCATTTTTTTCACCTCAAAGGTTGTCATTTTGTTTTCTGGAGGTGGTTTTTACAAATATACTAAAAACAGCCCTTGATTGAGGCTACATTTACATTTTTTTCTCCTCCAAAGTTGTATTTTGCTCTTATATGAAGATTTGAAACTTACAGCTTTGAGTACTAAATACACAAAAAGTGGTTAACTGTCATCCATGTGAATGATACCAGATGTTTGTTTTTAATCAGTATTTTACTTCCAGTCTGTAACTGTGTAAGTCAGTCATCTGTCCGTCACTGAAAATAAAGAAAGAGGTGTGAGTGTGAGAAGTTTACACACATCATCTTTGTAAAACACTGCTATAGATTTTATTTTACAATTAAAATACATTTTAAAATACATTTTTATTTTTTATTTTTTAAAAGTTGAAGTTGTGAAGAACGTGTATATGTTTTGTAATATACTTTACATCTGCTACTCAAATTCATTCTTTCACATTTCTTTTGTTTAACATATTTAGCTCATGACCACAGAGGTGACCAGATGCAGAAGCAGCCTCTTCTAAAATATTTTAATCTTGCACTTGGAAGCCCATTTGGACTTTGTGAGGGTATAGAGCAGAAATTTCAGGAACTAATACCAGGTCTGCAGAATGTACAGAAGCCAGAGGACTGTGATTTCATTATGGCTTTCTGCCCTGATGTTGTTATTGAAACAGCAGAGAAGATGATTAACATCTTAACAGGTAAGACACTCATTATTTCAGTAAATTCCTATTGATCAACATGAATTATTGTGGGATTACAAACGTATATGTAAAAGTAGACAAATGGCATCATATCAGTGTGCATAAATTAGATGAAAGAATAAAGGGAATAATTACATGATTATAGAATATAAGAAATAAGTTATCTTGTCTTCATTCTGAATCTCATTAAACTTTGAATTAAGATTATCTTTTGTTCACTACGTTTGTTCAAAGTGAAAGTGTGCAATGTGTGAAACATCTTTTCCTTTCTGTTTGTTGAATCCCTGAGTTGAGACAGTTGTCTAAATGACTTAATTATGGTAAAATCTGTGACTATGACCATCTGGGACTAATTCTGTGCTTGTGACTGATGAGTTATGAATTAAAATTATTGTTAAATGATTCTCATTTTCAAATTTCATTAAAAAGGTAACAAACCTGCAGTTCTGGTGGTGCTTCATCACACGTTAAATCCAGAGGATATTGTACCAGACAGCAGCAGATCTGTAAAGAGACAGAACACAATCATAGTCGACTGTCTGTTCAATGAAGATCAGGGATTACTGAGATGTTGTAAAAACAATGAAGCACTGTCCAAAGTAACAAACTGGCTGCATTCTGAGGTGAGGATTTTCTTTTTATTTGTATTTCCCAAATTTGCATCTCCCAATTTTCCTATCATTGGTGAACCTTATTTGATACATTGCAGAATTTATTAATATAATAATAATAATTATTATATTTCTATTTTTTTCTTTGGTAAACAGGCATTACCAAAGATATGTAAGGGAATTATGTCTAATGTAAGTACATTGGAAACTTTTAAAACACTATAGAGACTCTAAATTGATTGATGCCATTTTTTTTTAGAAAGGTCTGGCTACAGCTTCTTTTTTTTACATTGAGGTCATTAATGACTTTTCACTTAGACAAAGATGAATATTTTGTGGTAAATTTGTGATCATTACTGAATATATTCATTATAGAAAATCATACTCAGAATATGCCTTCATTATTTGGTATGAAGAGGTGAAAAATCCTATTTAAGAATTTGCTGCTGATTACAACATTAATATCTCTAGTATGTTCCATAGGTTTTAGTGTTCATCCCTCTTTTGTGTGTTTGCAGATTGAAGAAAATCCTGAAAAGATTGACCCAATTGAAAAACTCAGTGAGTATGATGAGTTTTTAATTCCTTTAAGTTAAATTAAATTAACCTGGCCGTTATGCCAGTGATAAACCCCTGAATCTTTTATTTTCTGAAAACTACTGATAAACATAAAGTACATAACATTTTAATACAACTATAAAATTTGATTTATTCAGAAATGAAGTGGCAAAGCCGCTTCTCTGGTTCAGCGACAGTAGGTGTTTTCTTGTGTGACTACTTCTTGTAATAAATAAAGATACAGTAAATATAAAAAAGTGAGATGAATATGATATTATTGCATGAATGTAAGAATAATCAGTAGAGTAAAAAAGACAAAATATTAAACACATGCTTTAGATGTGACAGTTCTTCTCAAGATCTTTCGGAGAAGAACTGACCCACTCACTACCCATACACATAGATCAAATAAATCACCCTTATGTTTAGAACTTGTAATATTTTATTATGTAAAACTGACTTACCCGTGTTATGATTTACATTTATATAATGATCTACACTTACTCCATGTGTACTGTTTATTGGTGGCTTTCTCTGTTCTTACTACAATGTATGACAATGTAATGTACTTTATGATAAATACAAGGAATACATAAAATATAGAACAATAATAATAAGCAGACTTATGATTTTATGCAATTACATATATTAATTAGGTAAAATAAATATTATATGAATGAAACACTAGGGCGCATACTGCTATATTAATGACAGGTGGTATGATACAGTGTGATGGGAGTTACTGTTAGTATCACTCTGTTTTCTTACAACAACACATCCTGAACTTCTCCTATACCACAGCACCTGGTCATCACTAACAATCTGTACTAACTAATCAATAACCTTACCATAACCATACTTTTTCAGTTGATAATGCCTACAGCTCCTTGTACGAGGTAGTTGTTGTATTGTGATGGTTTGTTATACTGAATTTTAGATGCTTTTTAGAGAGGTGTAAATGATATGGGGAAAAATAAGTCAAGGGAATGGTAAATTAATCTGTATAGTATAAATTATATAAGGAATAATGATTAAAGAAATACTGAACAGCAAAAAAAGATTTTTTTACTACGGAAGTGTATAATGCAACACACTCAACTATATACACACTTTTTTTTTTTACTAGTCAATGTCAAATAACGTCAAACACAAGTAAGGCGACACCATTAGCTTAAGCAGAATGCAGTGAATTTTTTTGAAATGTTAAAAAATAAAATCCTACAGCGTATGAATACTAATTTAAATGACTTTAAGATGTCTTATCCATTGGAGTGTCGTCGGCTATCTATACATTTCTTCTCATTAGTGCCTGGTAGCCCCGCCCCTATTTCGCCACGTGATTGTCCAAATTTCCACACATATGTTTTGTTTGGTTGAACAACTGCATTATCCAGGTTCCTGAAGTGGACGTTTATTTGTTGGAATTTTCTGTGTGGACACAAAACTGTTTATTCTACAAATGGTGCAGAATTGTGCATAAGTATGTGATTTGGGACACACCTCCCACTTTTAGTGCGTAGTATAAGTAGCTGAATTGGGACACAGGAATGTGCCTTTCACTGACCGCACTGCTGCTGCCGCTCTGCATCAGTCAGGTTCTTGTGTTTCTCTGAGTGTTTAGTCACGTGGTGGAGATTCCATCTGTAATCCTTCAACACAGTGATCTGTATTTCACAAACAAAGCACACTGCTTTACATCTGACTTCAGTAAATAAATACTCAGGAGTCCATGGCTTGTTACGTGAGCTGACACTTTTGAGGGTGAACAGCTAACTCAGTATCTCCAACACATTATTGTGAAGGTGTGCAGACGTACATACATACATAATTAAAAAATCAGCCGTACAGAGACAGCCAAAAGGGAAGGACATGGCTCGGGGGTAGTAAAATGTCCAGGTCTCTAGCGCATCCTTGATATTTGGGAATGATTAAGGACACTTCCGGGTTCTTGATTGTTGCTGTTTTCATGATTAGTGGAACGTTTGGAGGAAAGTCCACACAGGGACAAAGGTACACAAACATACACTCATTGACATTTTACAGATCATTTAAAAAATGACTTTTCTTTAGTTTTATTTGTTAAGTTATATTACTTGAATCTTTCCATATTGTTAAAATGAAGATTAAATGCCCATATAAATATAAATAATCTATATCTAATATATAAATAATCCACATATTTACTTGTTATAGGTTTTGTGTGTTTTTAACACGAGACTCTTGAGTAATTAGCTTGTAGAAATCTATTTAATCATTCAAAACTGAACAAACCCATCTTAGGAAACATGAAGTAACAAAGTCAGCTCATCAGTCAAAATCATTATAAACTGAAAAAAGGGATAGATGAGCTATTTTGGGTGGGTGTGTAAATGTTTTAATTTAAGCTGAGGTTTCAGTTGGGTATAATATAGACATGTATTTTAATTATTTAGAGTTATTTAATTATTATGCTATAGTGACTGATGATTTGGTGTTTCTGTGCATTCTGTAATTTATGTTTCCTCAGACAATGACCATTCTGTTAACCCACTGTTGAAGCATCCTCTTCTAAAATATTTCACTATATTTAAACATGCAATACAGCTAAATAGTCCCAGGAACCAATTATATTATGCTCTGGTGACTGAGAATGTGATGTTTCTCTGCATTCTGAAATTCATATTTTTCTTTAGACTACAAGCATACTGTCGCGCAGAAGATGAAGCATCCTCCTCTAACATACTTTACTCTAAAAACTGGGAAGACATTAGGCTATGATGTGGACATAGAGAGGAAACTTCAGGAAGGAACAGGTCTGCAGAAAGTGATGAATTTGGAAGAGTCTGATTTCATTCTGGTTTTCTGCCCTGTTGTTTCACGAGCTGGAACAGACATTGAAGCAGCAGTGAGGAAGCTCACTACCCAAGCAGGTAAAACACTCATTATTCCAATAAAGTCCTGCTATTTAACATATATGTGGAATCAAAAGTGTATAGCTCTGTTGAACAGTAGTCTAAACTGGATTATCAGCTCTTCTTCCAGTTCAAGTACATTTTAGAGTGACTGATTAACTGATGCAGAAATGATGAAGAAATGATGAAGAAATGATGATCAAATGTCTTTCTCAAAAGGTAACAAACCTGCAGTTCTGGTGGTGCTTCATCACACATTTGATCCAGAGGATATTGTATCAGACAGCAGCAGATCTGTAAAGAGACGGAATACAATCACAGTCGACTGTCTGTTCCGTGAAGGTCAGGGTTTACTGCCATGTCTTAAAAACCATGAAGCACTGTCCAAAATTACAAACTGGCTAAATCCTAAGGTGAGGTTTTTCTTTTTTTATGCATTTCCCAAATTTGCAAAACATCTCCCAAATTTCCTATTATTGGTGAATCTGATTCAATACACTGCAGTATTTATTAATATAATAATAATACTTATTATTATATATATTTTTCTTTGGTAAACAGTCATTACCAAAGATAAAGAAAGGAATAATGTCGAATGTAAATAAGTTGGAAACCTTTAAAACACTATAGAGCTTCTAAATTGATGTACTATTTTTGATTAAGGTCTGGCTATAGCTTTTTTTTTTGCATTTAGGTCATTAATGACTTTTTACATAGACAAAGATAATTACTGAATATATTCATTATGCACTATCATACTCAGAACATGGTCTCCTCCATTTTTGGTGTGAACAGGTGAAAAATCCTACCATATATCAGAATCTGCTGTTGAGGCAACATTAATATCTCTAGTATAGCTAGATGTGTCATTTCTAGGATGAAATGCCATCTCCATGTGGCCACAATATACTAACTCAGCTGATGTAAATTATAATAAAGAAGTGTTTTATGGACAAAAATGTCTGTATTTAAAAGATCTGTAGAAATCACCCACATGTGATGGGTGTTGTTGGTTATATAGCTATCATAGGTTTTAGTGTTCATCCCTTTTTTGCGTGTTTGCAGATTGAAGAAAATCCTGAAAAGATTGGCCCAACTGACAAACTCAGTGAGTATGATGAGTTTTTAATTCCTTTAAGTTAAATTAAATTAACCTGGCCGTTATGCCAGTGATAAACCCCTGAATCTTTTATTTTCTGAAAACTACTGATAAACATAAAGTACATAACATTTTAATACAACTATAAAATTTGATTTATTCAGAAATGAAGTGGCAAAGCCGCTTCTCTGGTTCAGCGACAGTAGGTGTTTTCTTGTGTGACTACTTCTTGTAATAAATAAAGATACAGTAAATATAAAAAAGTGAGATGAATATGATATTATTGCATGAATGTAAGAATAATCAGTAGAGTAAAAAAGACAAAATATTAAACATATGCTTTAGATGTGACAGTTCTTCTCAAGATCTTTCGGAGGAGAACTGACCCACTCACTACCCATACACATAGATCAAATAAATCACCCTTATGTTTAGAACTTGTAATATTTTATTATGTAAAACTGACTTACCCGTGTTATGATTTACATTTATATAATGATCTACACTTACTCCATGTGTACTGTTTATTGGTGGCTTTCTCTGTTCTTACTACAATGTATGACAATGTAATGTACTTTATGATAAATACAAGGAATACATAAAATATAGAACAATAATAATAAGCAGACTTATGATTTTATGCAATTACATATATTAATTAGGTAAAATAAATATTATATGAATGAAACACTAGGGCGCATACTGCTATATTAATGACAGGTGGTATGATACAGTGTGATGGGAGTTACTGTTAGTATCACTCTGTTTTCTTACAACAACACATCCTGAACTTCTCCTATACCACAGCACCTGGTCACCACTAACAATCTGTACTAACTAATCAATAACCTTACCATAACCATACTTTTTCAGTTGATAATGCCTACAGCTCCTTGTACGAGGTAGTTGTTGTATTGTGATGGTTTGTTATACTGAATTTTAGATGCTTTTTAGAGAGGTGTAAATGATATGGGGAAAAATAAGTCAAGGGAATGGTAAATTAATCTGTATAGTATAAATTATATAAGGAATAATGATTAAAGAAATACTGAACAGCAAAAAAAGATTTTTTTACTACGGAAGTGTATAATGCAACACACTCAACTATATACACACTTTTTTTTTTTACTAGTCAATGTCAAATAACGTCAAACACAAGTAAGGCGACACCATTAGCTTAAGCAGAATGCAGTGAATTTTTTTGAAATGTTAAAAAATAAAATCCTACAGCGTATGAATACTAATTTAAATGACTTTAAGATGTCTTATCCATTGGAGTGTCGTCGGCTATCTATACATTTCTTCTCATTAGTGCCTGGTAGCCCCGCCCCTATTTCGCCACGTGATTGTCCAAATTTCCACACATATGTTTTGTTTGGTTGAACAACTGCATTATCCAGGTTCCTGAAGTGGACGTTTATTTGTTGGAATTTTCTGTGTGGACACAAAACTGTTTATTCTACAAATGGTGCAGAATTGTGCATAAGTATGTGATTTGGGACACACCTCCCACTTTTAGTGCGTAGTATAAGTAGCTGAATTGGGACACAGGAATGTCCCTTTCACTGACCGCACTGCTGCTGCCGCTCTGCATCAGTCAGGTTCTTGTGTTTCTCTGAGTGTTTAGTCACGTGGTGGAGATTCCAACTGTAATCCTTCAACACAGTGATCTGTATTTCACAAACAAAGCACACTGCTTTACATCTGACTTCAGTAAATAAATACTCAGGAGTCCATGGCTTATTACGTGAGCTGACACTTTTGAGGGTGAACAGCTAACTCAGTATCTCCAACACATTATTGTGAAGGTGTGCAGACGTACATACATACATAAATAAAAAAAAACTGCCGGACAGAGACAGACAAAAGGGACGGACATGGCTCGGGGGTAGTAAAATGTCCAGGTCTCTAGCGCATCCTTGATATTTGGGAATGATTAAGGACACTTCCGGGTTCTTGATTGTTGCTGTTTTCATGATTAGTGGAACGTTAGGAGGAAAGTCCACACAGGGACAAAGGTACACAAACATACACTCATTGACATTTTACAGATCATTTAAAAAATGACTTTTCTTTAGTTTTATTTGTTAAGTTATATTACTTGAATCTTTCCATATTGTTAAAATGAAGATTAAATGCCCATATAAATATAAATAATCTATATCTAATATATAAATAATCCACATATTTACTTGTTATAGGTTTTGTGTGTTTTTAACACGAGACTCTTGAGTAATTAGCTTGTAGAAATCTATTTAATCATTCAAAACTGAACAAACCCATCTTAGGAAACATGAAGTAACAAAGTCAGCTCATCAGTCAAAATCATTATATACTGAAAAAAGGGATAGATGAGGTATTTTGGGTGGGTGTGTAAATGTTTTAATTTAAGCTGAGGTTTCAGTTGGGTATAATATAGACATGTATTTTAATTATTTAGAGTTATTTAATTATTATGCTATAGTGACTGATGATTTGGTGTTTCTGTGCATTCTGTAATTTATGTTTCCTCAGACAATGACCATTCTGTTAACCCACTGTTGAAGCATCCTCTTCTAAAATATTTCACTATATTTAAACATGCAATACAGCTAAATAGTCCCAGGAACCAATTATATTATGCTCTGGTGACTGAGAATGTGATGTTTCTCTGCATTCTGAAATTCATATTTTTCTTTAGACTACAAGCATACTGTCGCGCAGAAGATGAAGCATCCTCCTCTAACATACTTTACTCTAAAAACTGGGAAGACATTAGGCTATGATGTGGACATAGAGAGGAAACTTCAGGAAGGAACAGGTCTGCAGAAAGTGATGAATTTGGAAGAGTCTGATTTCATTCTGGTTTTCTGCCCTGTTGTTTCACGAGCTGGAACAGACATTGAAGCAGCAGTGAGGAAGCTCACTACCCAAGCAGGTAAAACACTCATTATTCCAATAAAGTCCTGCTATTTAACATATATGTGGAATCAAAAGTGTATAGCTCTGTTGAACAGTAGTCTAAACTGGATTATCAGCTCTTCTTCCAGTTCAAGTACATTTTAGAGTGACTGATTAACTGATGCAGAAATGATGAAGAAATGATGAAGAAATGATGATCAAATGTCTTTCTCAAAAGGTAACAAACCTGCAGTTCTGGTGGTGCTTCATCACACATTTGATCCAGAGGATATTGTATCAGACAGCAGCAGATCTGTAAAGAGACGGAATACAATCACAGTCGACTGTCTGTTCCATGAAGGTCAGGGATTACTGACATGTTCTAAAAACCATGAAGCACTGTCCAAAGTTACAAACTGGATTGAGGTGAGGTTGCTTTTTTTCTAAAATCATGGGGATTTTAATATTTTACAAAAAAAATTAAATAGGAAAAATCTTTAGATTTTAAAATGGTAAAAACAGTTGAAAATGTTCTAACAATATATTCTACAGGAAATTTCAGGAAGGATACCAAGAAAACGTCCAAGTAAGTCACATTTTAACACACAGCAGGATATAATACCACCACACATTTAATTTATTTTGTGCTTCATCAATTTTAATCTTTACCATTAGCCTCATGAAATATGAGTGGGTACTTTAATTGCTCAATAATTAACCTGAATCATTCAGTATAGTTAAAATAGTTTCAGGAATCAATTATATTATGTTGGTGACTGATGATTTGGTGTTTCTCTGCAATTTATTATTCATTTAGATCAGGACCATCCTGCTAAGCAGATAATGAAGGATCCTCACCTAAAATACTTCACTTTAGTAACTGGAAAGACATTAGGACACCATGTGGATATACAGATGGAACTTCATAAAGTGATACTACATCTACAGAAGGTGGTGAATTTGGAAGAGTCTGATTTCATTCTGGTTTTCTGCCCTGTTGTTTCTCAAGCTGGAACTGACATTGAAGCAGCAGTGAAGAAGCTCAGTACCCAAGCAGGTAAAGCACTCATTATTCCAATAAATAAATAAAATTGATAATATTTAAAAATTTTAAGGATGAAAAAGAATTGTAAGGATGAGAAAAAAAGAGAACGATCAAACAATGAAAGAAAATATGACACATCCTCATTTACCTTCATTCTGAATCTTTGTTTTTATTAACCATTTATATTTACCTGAAGTTAAAGTTTACTATATAAGAAATGTTTGCTTCACTAAAACTCAAATGTTTCCCATCAAAAGGTAACAAACCTGCAGTTCTGGTGGTGCTTCACCACACATTTAATCCAGAGCTTATTGTACCAGACAGCAGCAGATCTGTAAAGAGACAGAACACAATCATAGTCGACTGTCTGTTCCATGAAGATCAGGGATTACTGAGGTGTAGTAAAAACAATGAAGCACTGTCCAAAGTAACAAACTGGCTGCATCCTGAGGTGAGGTTTTTCTTTTTATTTGTATTTTTTGCAGAACATCTCCCAACTTTCCTATCATTGGTGAACCTGATTTGATACACTGCAGAATTTATTAATATAATAATAATAATTATTATTATTATTTTTTTCTTTTTTTCTTTGGTAAACAGGCATTACCAATGATAAGTAAAGGAATTATGTCTAATGTAAGTACATTGGAAACTTTTAAAACAAATTTACAAATTTACAAATTACAAATTAAAACAAATTAAATTGATTGATGTCATTTTTTGAGAAAGGTCTGGCTACAGCTTTGTTTTTTTAATTGAGGTCATTAATGACTTTTCACTTAGACAAAGATTAATATTTTGTGGTCACAATGTGTGATCATTACTGAACATATTCATTATGGAATATCATACTCAGGGAAAAACACCTGAACCTTTATTTTCTGAAAACTACTGATAAACATGAGTACATAACATTTTAATACATCTATGAATTTTGATTTATTCAGAAAGGAAGTGGCAAGGCCGCTCGACTGGTTCAAAGACAGTAGGTGACTTTGTAAGTACTTCTTATAATAAATAAAGATGTGAGATGAATATGATATTATTACATAAATCTAAGAATAAGCAGTAGAGTAAAAAAGACAAAATATTAACCATATGCTTTAGATGTGACATTGGCTTTTATTTGTATTTATCTAAACGAGTATAGAAAAAATAAAACAAGATGAGTGATGGATCCAGAGAAGGCCACGTCATGCCTGGGCCATCTTCCAGACGCTGAAGACCTCGGTTTCTTCTCAAGATCTTTCGGAGAAGAACTGACCAACGTACTACCCATACACATAACAAATAAATCACCATTATGTTTAGAACTCGTAAGACTTAATTATGTAAAACTGACTAACCTGCGTTATGATTTACATTTACATTTATATAATGATCTACACTTACTCCATGTGTACTGTTTATTGGTGGCTCTCTCTGTTCTTCCTGCAATGTATGACAATGTATTGTACTTTATGATAAATATAAATAATAAATGAAATATATAATAATAATATTAATAATAATAATAATAATAATAATAATAAGCAGAGTGTTATGATTTAATGCAATAGCATATCAAGGCAGTGGTGGCTCAAGTGGTTAAGGCTCTGGGTCGTTGACCAGAAGATCAGGGGTTCAAGCCCCAGCACTGCCAAGTTGCCACTGTTGGGCCCTTGAGCAAGGCCCTTAACCCTCTCTGCTCCAGGGGCGCTGTATCATGGCTGACCCTGCACTCTGACCCCAACCTCCAAGGATGGGATATGTGATGAAAGAATTTCACTGTGCTGTAATGTATATGTGACAAATAAAGGCTGTTTCATTTCATTAGGTAAAATGAATATTACATGAATGAAACACTAGGGGGCATACTGCTATATTAATGACAAGTCATATGATGCAGTGTGACGGGAAACAGAGTTACTGTTAGTATCACTCTATTTTCTTACAACAGCACATCTTGAAGTGTTTTTCTTCTCCTATACCACAGCACCTGGTCATCACTAACAATTTTTTACTAATGAATCAATAACGTTCTAATTATTGCCTGTTATTCTGTGAAAAACAAAAAATGTTCTTAAAGCAGCTTATAGCAGCTAGAAAATTTTTTTTTGTCTCTTAAAAACACAAACTAAAAAAAAAACAAGTCCTCAAGAAGTTCCCATGTTGGAAAACTTAAAAAAGGTCAACTTACAGAAAATTAAATCGAAACCATTTCAGACCAGTGCAAATTCCAATGACCTGTATGTTTTAAATGATTAATTATTAAACAGACACATGTATTGTTTGCAGAGAGTATTTATTTGTTTGTTGGTGAAAAAAGTAATGCATGCATTATTCTTACACAATCAAATTAAATTCGTGTTTGACCAGACAGTCACTGACCCCCATGTCCTCTTGTGATCACCGGTTCTCCTCCATTCAGTAAAATGTTTTCTTCTGTGAATTACTATGATTCTGTGAATGAGCACTACATGACAGTGACTGTCCCCAATAAGTAGAGACCGCGGTGAAGTTAGCTTGATATTCAGACATTAGACAGCACAAGCTGCACTGCCAAGGTGATCAGCTTAGGGGGCCCTTCCCTATTGCATCGTGAAGGTTTTCCCTCAGAGCCATTCTGTTATGGCTCACTCGAGGTCAATGAAGAGACCTCTTTATTGGAAGTCCTTAAAGTTTTTGTTTTGTTGATGGTTCTTTGTTGTTTCAATTGGGTCCGGAGTGTTCAACTGCTGTTCACTGCAGTAATGGGGAAGGTTTGCTCATTTTCTAAATTGTCGGACTTGATGCAGGTTATGTTGTGTGTTAATGAGAAATTATGTTAAATAATATTAAGGTGATATCTTTTAATGTGAACGGGGTGCGCAATCCAATTAAAAGAAGCAAAATTTTTGCAAAACTAAAAAAGGATAAAGTCCAGATTGCTTCTTACAAGAGACACATCTTTCACAGGTGGAACACAGTAAACTGAATAGGCCAGGCTACAAACATATTTTCTCCTCTTCTTATAAATCTGGCCACAAGAGAGGAGTGGCAATATTAATATTGAAACAAATAAACTTCGAACATATATCTGCTATCATAGACAAGGACGGTAGATACGTTATGATTATAGGAAATATAGAGAACTCCTTTATTACTCTCCTCAATGTTCCTCCAGGAGCAGATTGGTCTTTTTATAAACATATATTTGATTTAATGGCTACAAATTCACAGGGAATTAGAATTTGTGGAGGAGATTTTAATCTTTCCCCTGATTGGATTCTTCTGGAAGTGGTTTAACTCAACCCAAGCCTGTATGTAAGAAAATTAATGGGATTATGAAAGAGCTGGGGGTCATGGATGTGTGGAGAGATCTTAATCCGTCTAGTCGTACCTATACCCATTTTTCTTCCCCTCACTCGGTTTATTCCACAATTGGCTAATTTTTTTATTTTTGGTAAAGACAGAAATAGGGTCAAGTGCTGCGAGATAAGAACAATAGATATCTCGGATCATAGCCCTGTCTATATGACTTTCAACTTGAATAACAAAGCAAGGGTTACGCTTTGGAGATTAAACTCTAGCATTTTAAATGGGCTTAAAGAACAGTTGAAGACAGAAATTAATGTTACATTATTTTCCAAATACATTAATTGATGTACTTGGAAAATAATGATAAATGTAATGCATGTAAAGCTGTGATGAAGGGTAAAATTATTGCGACCACTTCATTACTCAAAAGGTTTAGGCAGGAGAGACTCAATACATTACAGCAACATTTAGAGAAGTTACAAAGACAACATATGAGAAACTTGGACTCTGATGTGAAAAAAGAGATTAAAAAGACGCAGGAAGAAATGAATGATTTGTACATGCAAGAAATACAGAAAAAGTTTATATTTACCAAGCAAAAATATTATGAAGTGGGAGGCAAATCTATCAAACTCTTGGCTTATAGATTACGTAAACAACAGGCAGATAAATCGATCTACAAGATTCGCAATCCTATTACCAGAAAAATAGAAAACTGGCTTGAATAAAATTCTTAAACATTTTGAGATATTTTACAAAAATCAAATAGAAGCAAATAGATGATGATTCTCAGGGGATAGGGGTTCTTGACACCTTGAATCTACCCACAGTTTCTGCAGAAAACAATAAGAGACTGTTAACTGAAATAACTGTATAATATTATTATTATCAGGATATTATAATATCCTGTATAATATTTCAGTTATCAACTGAAATAACAGTTTCAATTCCTCTTCCAATTTCAAAGGAATTGAACATTGCTATTACGAGGTTGAAGGTAAACAAGTCTCCAGGGCCTGATGGCTTTATCTCCGAATGTTACAAAACCCTTAGAGAATCATTGACCCCCATGCTACTTGACACCTTCAACTGGATGTTTAAAGGTGGGGTGGTCCCTCCTTTACGGAAGGAAGCAATTATTTCAGTTATAAATGAAGGTAGAGATAAAACTGAATGTGGAAATGTTAGACCTTAAATGTTGATTACAAACTATTTACATCAATTCTGGCTAGAAGGTTGGATGAAATTATCCCAGAGATTATTCATCTAGATCAGACAGGATCAAAAGATAAAGACAAACTCAAGATAATATTAGGCACTCTTTACATATTATGAGCTATATAACTAAAAATAATGTTGAAGCTTTATTAGTATTCTATTTGCCCTATTCATAGAGCCCCTTAACCAATGGATCTGACAGAATGACAAAATTATAGGTATAGAAATAAGGACAGGAGTACATAAGGTGGCTGCCTTTGCAGATGACATTTTAGTTTACTTAAAACAACCAACTCAGTCACTTCTTGAGACTTATGGATCCTTTTCAGGTTAAAAGGTGAATATACAGAAAACCAAGGTTCTTACTTTTAACTATAAGCCACCTGGACTCATTACCAAGAATTTTTGCCTCAACTGGGAATCAGCATCAGTGAAATATTTGGAAGTAGTCATATCAAAATTATTTAAAGGTAATTTTACCCCCCTGATATTAAAGATTAAAAGAGAGATAACAAGATGGAATCTTATCCCCTTTCTAAGCATGAGCCCAAGGGTGGAATCAATCAAGATGAACATTTTACCAAGATTACTGTACTTATTTCAATCTCTGCCAGTGAATATACAGTGCAGCAGTTTGTAGAATGGGATAAAATATTCTCAAGATTTATTCGGAATGGGAGGAAACCCAGAATTAGATTTAAAACCCTTCAGCTATCAAAGGGAAAGGGGGGAATGGGACTGCCATGTATGTGAGATTATTATTATGCTGCCCAGATAAAACCTTTAGTATACTTATGTACCTTGGCATATCAATCTAGATGGAAGGAAATAGAAATATATCTCAAGAGGTTCCTGTTCAGGCAGCATTGGGATATGTACTACAGATACTACAGATTGGGAGATTAACTACAAATAATCCTTGGTTAAATGTATCCTTAAACGTTTGGAAGAAAGTAATGAAATTAGGCATTTTGAAAGATTCTATGATGCTGATGCGCTGGTGTGCCTATGACACTGAGTTTGTTCCCAACAAAACTGACAAAAGGTTTAAAAGATGGACGACTAAAGGCTTAACAGCCTATTGGGCATTTATGAAAAAGGGGAAACTTTAGAGTTTTCAGATGCTTAGAGAACCAAGACTTTTATAGATACCTCCAATTGCGTCACTATTTAAAACATACCTTAGGACATGCATCCAAGAAAGTAGAAGATGGGCTATCAAAAGTTTTTTTTTTTCTAGCCTACCAATTAGATATCTGTAAAAATGTTATCTCAAAGTTGTCTAATGGGCTACAGCAAGTTAAGCAGGTAGATACACAATATATGAAGGAGAGATGGGAGCGGGAAGGCAACCTCAAACTTTCAGTAGAGGAGTGGGAAGGAGTCACAATGGAAAACTACTCATTCTCTGTTCTGGAGAGAGTTTGCGTGGAGGGGTATTGCTTGGTTCTAGAGTTACACAGATCCAGTTGTTGGTGAGGCTGTGGGGTGGACAAGGCAAATCATTTCCACATTTTCTGGAGCTGCCTTTCTATTAACCAATATTGCCGTAAAATACATAAATGTCTAGAAACTATTTTTAAGATTCAAATTCCCTTCAGTTTTGAAGTGATCTACCTGGGTTTGACTTCAAGTGATTTTACAAACAAATATCTGTTCAGAATCATAACAATAGCAAGTAAGAAAGCAATTACAAGAAAGTGGCTACAGCCAGCTTCGCCAACTCTTGAACACTGGGTGGATATAGTACATGAAAGTTTTTCAGTGGAGAAGCTAACCTATGCTCTAAGACTTAAGTCTCAATTGTTTTCAGTACTATGGAATGATTGAGTGTATTTCCCCTACACCTTCAGATTTTGTTTAAATGGATAAAATAAAGACAGTCACTAGTAAGTGACATCCCGCAAGAATTGGATCATTAATGTTGTGTGGTGGGATTGTTTTTTTTTTTTTTGTTTTTAATTAACCTATGTTCTGTTCTGTTTCGAACTTTAATAATAGTTTTATAAAGGGAATGTGTAGGATTTACCTAAGTCAAATGTATTAAAATCTGTTTCTTTGTTTGAATTTATTCATAATTTTATGTATTCAGTACTATCACTTTTGTGATTATGTAAATGTGATACATTGATCATTTCTATACTTCCCTGTAGTGAAAGGATAAATTACTAAAACATAAAATAAAAAAAAGAGAAAGAAAACAGGATTACTCAAAGTTAAATACCAGAGCTTTAAAAGATTCCTGTCCAGGGTGTACCCTGCTGGATCATGATGCAGAAACACTAGTTCATGCATTCATGACCTCCAGACTGGACTATTGTAATGCATTACTAGGTGGTTGTCCTGCATCTTCAATAAACAAGCTACAGTTAGTCCAGAATGCAGCTGCCAGAGTTCTTACCAGATCAAGAAAATTTGATCATATAACCCCAATATTATCATCCCTGCACTGGCTACCTGTGAAGTTTAGAATGGACTATAAACTAGCTCTACTCACATACAAGGCTCTAATTGGTTTAGCTCCCACCTATCTCTCCAGTCTCCTAACACGTTACAATCCATCACGCTCTTTAAGATCACAAAATTCCAGACTTCTAGTAGTTCCCAGAATATCAAAGTCCACAAAAGGGGGTAGAGCGTTTTTGTATTTAGCTCCAAAACTTTGGAATAGTCTTCCTGACAGTCTTCGGGGCTCAGACACAGTCTCCCAGTTTAAATGTAGACTAAAGACTTATCTCTTTAGCCAGGCATACATCTAACACTTCCCATAACCTTGCACTCCAGTACATCTGATAAAATGCACATTCAGCTAGTACTGCTAATATTATGAACAGCAGCTACGCTAATGCTGTTCCATTGTTTCCCTTCTTCTACCCATCCCGAGGCATACAGAGACTGTGCCGGCTCCAGTGGCATCCGGAGATGGACCAGCTCCAGCCGGGTTCTGCTTGTGAGGATTGGGATATTCAAGCAGCACCATGGACAACAACCTCCTTATTGATTTTCATAACACTATACACATGCTGTATCGGCATCACACAATTGTCACCCAAACGAGGATGGGTTCCCTTTGGAGTCTGGTTCCTCTCAAGGTTTCTTCCTCATACCATCTAAGGGAGTTTTTCCTTGCCACAGTCGCCTCAGTCACCTCAGGCTTGCTCACTTGGGATAACATCTAGGCCTGTCTGTCTGTTTGTCTGTTCATATGTTTGTTGTTTTCTTATGTGGTTTCTCATGTAAAGCTGCTTTGAGACAATGCTCTTTGTTAAAAGCGCTATACAAATAAAATTGAACTGAATTGAATCATACTTGTTTACCCTTCTGTAAATACTTCCTCCCTTTTAACCTTTAGATGAAACAAGATATTACAAATTGGTTCAGATAAAAATATCTGGTTCAGATAAATGCAAAAAGGAAACATTTGAATTTGAGAATTGAAGAATTCAAACTGTAGTTTTATTGTTTAAGGCAATTTAAGATGATAAGCTGATATGCAGCTGGCAGTGAGAGGGTTAAGAGAGAACACAGGACATGAATAAGAATGAAAGTGAAAAGTACAGGGATTCTTGCAGAGTCTGGCCGACAGTTTGAAGGACTCACGTATTGTAAGTTTGCTGTGTTTGGCTAAGTGTGTGTGTGTGTTTGATATTGGCTTACCTTTTTTTCATTCTAATATGGAACAATTCTGATTTTCTTTAATCAGGAAGTAACTAGTGTTTCCTGTTTTTAACGCTCACTTACAACCATGTTAACTATTTTATGTCTGATTGACCATATTCAATTATATGGTGTATAGTGGTGTTATATAATTCTTAGGATATTAAGATGGCCTAAGATATATTTAGGTAATCATACAGGATTCCAGCTTTCTAGGGACTACATGAAACATTCTGCTAAGTGGAAATTGTAGGTTTTGTGTAATGCAGGTATTAATGGTCACATGGTCAGGGCTCTCTCAGTGTTTGCAAATTTATTGAAACATGATTCCGGTGGCTCCAGACTAATATAACCCAGCCCACTCTGGCAGCCCTGTTATCAACACTCTTCCACCGAAAATGTTCATAAAGTGAACATGAGGCAACATGAAAGAAAATTACTAATGCCTATTAGCACTTGTTTCAGTTTCTATTTTTGACCACTAGGTGAAATACAACTTATGGAATGGAGCAACTAGGAAATGGACCAACTTGTGGGGGTCCATGGGCATTAGTATGGGGCATTTTCCCCTTTGCTGCTTTATCAGCTTTCACTTTTCTAGTGAAGGCTTTCTATTAGACTTTGGAATATAGTATTGGGATTTGGCCCTTCAGCAACAAGAGCATGAGTGAGGTTGGGCACAAAGGATGTTTTCATAAAGACACCAGAAGCGAACAGACAATGGAGCATCAAAACCCCGGGAGGGGTGTGTTTATTAAGGCGGAATGCAGAGAGGAGTATACTCAGCTGTAGGAGTGGTGCTCTGGAAATCGGAGCTGAGGGGAGAAAAAGACGCCGTGCATGGAAGTAAATGGTAACGGGAAGAGGAGAAATAGGGCTGAATATGAGGAGAAGGAAAAAAAGGCAGTTAGGGTGAATAGGCTTAGACTGAATAGCGCGGAGGCTGAAGCTAACGTAAGGATACGTTGCCGCGAGTCGGTGTCACAAACGAGACCAGACGGGGATGAAGTGAAGGAAGTGTTCTTAAATAGGGGGGTAGAGGTGATTAACTAATGAGGTGCAGGTGATCTAGATCAATACTCAGGAGAATGAGTGCGCTGGCGAGGTGTCGGGTCCGGTGTGCCTGTGACAGATGTCAAGTGAAAAGCATCCCATGGATTCTAGCTCATCCCAAATGTGTTCAGTAGGGTTGAGGTCTGTCTTTGTGCAGGCCAGTTCAATTTTTTTTATACACAATCCTTAAAAAAACTGCACATTTAACACTGCAAATATATGTGCTACTTTAAAATGAGCTTTACATCATCTGGATATGAAATATCTTACTAAATGGGATCTGTGTATGACGTTTAACTGCATTTCAATATATTAGGATTAATGAATTAATTTGTTGCTTGTTTGTTTGTTTTTAAATGTTTCATTAAATAATTAATTTATTTCAGGAAAATTCCACTGCAGGAATAAATAGCACATTATAAGGACTCAGAACAAACTAGTGTGGGAGTTTTTTCCTTTTTTCTTTTGTCGTGGGGAAAAAATACACAGGCAGTAAAAAAATTACAAATTCATCCTTTTTTAGTTAGTAAGTTGTTCTTTTTGTATTGTCTCAAATTGCACGTTTTTCTTACAGATTTTTCATTTTTAAAGGTTGATCTGAATTTAAAAGTCCAAAAGTCGGCATCTTCAAACATGACTTCTGTACTAGAAAATATGATAGAAATCGCAGCCCTGGGGAGGCCATTTCAGCTGGGAATGTTATACGACTGTAGAAATGATGCAATAGTCCCAGGTATAACAATTATTGTGACTCAGATCTCTGTTTAATTGAATATACAAATGTTGCTTATGATACATTTATATATATAATAAATGTTTTTTATATATTTGATTTTAATTGCCTACAGGAATGATGCTTTGGGATCGAGAGCGGCTGCAGCTTAACAAATATGTTAGTTCACAACATAACACAGAGTTCACAGTTACAACTTCAGACACAATTGATGAAAAATCAAAGCAACTGAAAGTTGATGGTGAAATGAAACTGAGTCTTTTGGGAGGAAATGTCATGCTTAGTGGTGCAGCCAGATATTTCAATGACACTAAAAAGTCATTTACACAAGAACGCTTGACGCTGCATTACAGAACAACCACCAGGTTTGAGCAGTTAATAATGAACCATCTGGCACAAAAAAAAATCGGCCACCATGATGTAGTTGATTATAATATAGCAACCCATGTGGTTTTAGCAGTTGTCTATGGAGCGGATGCCTACTTTGTATTTGATAAAGAGGTGAATTCGTCTGTTAAGACAAGAAAAGTAAAGGGAGGAGTTAACATTGCCACTGAGAAGCTGAAGATCCTTTGCTCCGCTGGGGCACAGGTAGACTTCAAAATGAATGAAAATGAGAAGGCTGAAATGAAACAACTGAATTGTACATTTTATGGTGATTTCAAGTTGCCTTCTAATCCAACAACTTTTGAAGATGCTGTGAAGGTTTACAAAGATCTTCCAAAGATGCTTGGAGAAAATGGAGAACATGCAGTTCCAGTTAAAGTGTGGCTTTATCCTCTGGTTAAACTGGACTCAAGAGCAGCCAAACTTCAAAGACACATCTCTACACATCTCATTAGAGCTGTGGAATCAGTGATTGAGAATTGAAATGAAACATCAATGAAATGTGGTGACCTGATGGAAGACACAGTGGCAAAAGCATTCGACACATTTCATGATCGAGTTCAGGACTTTCAGAAATTCTACACTGAGTACAAGCAAGATTTCATGAAGGGTCCATAGGGTCCATCCTGCCAGAAATCCATGGAGGTAAAGCAGATATAAAAGACCTAAGTGAACTTCTAGAAGCCCATAAGAAATCACCTTTTAATAGCCATGATCTTCAGCAGTGGATAACAGTGAAAGAAAAAGAATCCAACCAAATAAAAGCACTGCTAATACAGCTGCAGGAACTTGGAGCAGAGGTCCATGCTGACAGAGACAAATATCTATTAGACTTGAAAGTGGAGAATTTGGTTTCTTACACTTTTACCTGTCTTCATCACCCAGAGCCTCTCCTGACCAAACAAGAGATCTACCTGAACCCTTCAAAAACAAACGATCCCAGTGAAAATACACTTGGTGAAGATTTTCAGGAAAAATCATGGACCTCTGAGGAGCTCATGTGCATGAGGAAAAATTTGAAAATCTTTAAGGATTTGATCACTTTAAATAAAAATAACAAAAACATGAAGTTTATTGTAGAGAGTGTGCCTCAAACACCAGATAAACCCTGTTCCTGTATCCTTATGTATGAGAATGGATGCAGTGAAGCTACCTGTTTTGTTCCTCCATCAAAGCCGGCATGTCCAGTCACTGAATGTGTCACAGATAACAGCATAACAGTACAGCTGAGGTCTTCATGTGCTGCTACACTGAAGAGGCAACTACTTTACAAAATGAAACAAGAGATTGACTGGAAATCTCAGACTGTCACTGAAGATAGAGTTACACTGACAAATCTTAAAGAAGGCACTGATTATGAAATAAAATGTGCAGCAGTAGGAACAATGGACTACATGGTTGAAAGTGATGTAACACAGTCTGTGGTAAAAAGCAAGACGGAGCTGGAGGCAGCTACAAGTGAATCGACCCAGCAGGTGATTGGTATGTATAAAATTTTTTAGAAAAATGTTCCAAATATACCAAGGGAAAACCTTAATAAAATAATATTGTTTTCTCTGATAAAATTTATTAATATTGTTTTTTCCTTGTAATTTTGCTAGGAGAATATAACATGTATTTACCATTTGTATACATGCATTTTCATTTTAAATGAGGTGGTAAAATATTCTGTATTTTCTTGTGACAGAAAGAACAAGTAAAGTTACACACCCCCACTCATTTGCTACAGGTGTACAGGTAAGATTTTAAAATGAAATCAAATTTTTTCCAGATTAGCAAAGAATTTATGGATAGTATATCCATAAATTTACTAAACATAAATTTACATAAATTTATATCCAATTTGACAGTGTACTGTAAAAGCTAAATATCTAATTTCTTACAATGCATACATCCATAAACTGTGTGTGGTTGAAACTGTGTGTGTGTGTGTGTGTGTATGTGTGCATGTGTCTGTGTGTATTGTCAGTGAATTAATCTTACAAGTTCATCTGTAATATTTGGGCTACAATACTATGTCTGTTATATGTTACCAGTTTATATATGACCATATAATAATACTATGTTTAAAACAGTTGTCTGAGTTTGTCAGATTAACGATAGTGGACTCCACATTTTAAAAATAAACAAACAAAAAAAGAATTCAACAGTGATGTTATTAAAAGTGAAGTACATATATATTTACACCTATAATTATTAATATAGCATTTATATATAATAATTGTCTTTTTTACATTTTTCATGTTTAATTGTCTGTTGATGAAAAGAACATAAAACTAATAACATAAAACTAAGATTTGACAATGCAAGGAAAACTCAACATGAACAAAAAAAGGTTCTCAGAGTGTAAATTCAACCATACACTTTGTTTACTTTTTTCAAAACTTTGTTTCGTTTCATTAGGTACAGAGGACACCCTCGTGCACTGAAGGTAAATTTAATTCAATTCAGTTTTATTTGAATAGTGCTTTTAACAATGGACATTGATTTTATTTATTTAGGATGGAGTACAGGTGCCAGGTTACATCTGCTACTTAAATTCATTCTTTCACATTTCTGTTGATTAACATATTTAGCTCATGACCACACAGGTGACCAGATGCAGACGCAGCCTCTTCTAAAATATTTTACTGTTCCACTTGGAAGCACATTAGGACCTCTTGTGGGTATAAAACAGAAATTTCAGGAACTAATACGAGGTCTGCAGAATGTGCAGAAGCCAGAGGACTGTGATTTCATTATGGCTTTCTGCCCTGATGTTATTATTGAAACAGCAGAGAAGATGGTTAACAGCTTAACAGGTACGACCCTCATAATTTCAGTAAATTCCTGTTAATCAACATGAATTAGTGTGGGATCACAAATGTATAGTTATATGGAAAAGTAGACAAACGGCAACATATATAAATGCATGAATTAGATGAAAGAATAAAGGGAATAATTACATGATTATGGAATATAAGAAATAAGTTATCTTGTTTGCATTCTGAATCTCATTAACATTTATTTACCTTTTATGTTTGTTCAAAGTGAAAGTGTGCAATGTGTGAAACATCTTCTACTTTCTGTGTGTTGAATTGCTGAGTTCAGACAGTTGTTTAAATCCCAACCATTTTTTGTCTGAGACCCCCCTTTTCCCAAGAAAATATTTTAGGGCCCCCCTTCACATTTAATGATATTATCGCTCTTGTAGGCTTGCAGCAAGGATGACAAAAATATGTTTTCAAACAAACGGTATGTTTATTACTATAACCAGATATGTTTATGCACAAATAATAGCCTATATATAATATTGAAAATACAATAACAAAAACATCAGCAGGCCATTTGTAATTTAAAAACGTAAGCCTAGGAGTAGCCTATAAATTGGCCCTATTTGAAATACAATAACAAAAATATCCGTATTTTCACTGGCGTGTAGGAAAAAAAGAATGAACGTAGGCTATTACAAAATTAAAGTTTCTGCAGTTGTATGCTGCTTTGGCGATTTTTTTAGCAACTGTATACGATATTTTTAAAGGTTTCTTGTCAGTAGCTGTGATTTCCCTCATCTCATTTTGGGAGTCTGTCAACTCTTTTGCCTTGCACTCAAAAAATGCCCTGGGCTTGTCGCGGTATTGGGGATGAGTTGTCTGCAAATGTCTTATTAGTTTGGACGGCCTCATGCATTCATTAGCAAGGACTTTGGTGCAGATAATGCACTGTGGCTGGGGCAGGGACTCTTTGCTATGAGAAAATGAAATAAAACCATAGTTCAGGTAACTCTCTTGGTATTCATTACCAAGTCATTACTATCAGTTGCTGTAGGCAAATCAGTGGGACTCTGTCGTTTTTGTGGAGGACGAATTACAAATTTGTCCATTTTTTGGTCAGCCAGGGGATCATGGATAAAATTAGCTAATGTAATATGATCGTTCTCCTTAATACTCACTGCTCAACACTTTTCAAAATATGATGCGACCCCCCCACAGAGTTGTGGGCCGGGACCCCCCTTTTGGGAACCGCTGGTCTAAATGACTTAATTATGGTGAAAATTTGGGACTGGGACCATGGTTTTTCCAGATGTTTTCTTTTGATATTGTGCTTGTGACTAATAAGGTGTGAATTAAAATGTTAAATGATTCTTATTTACAAACGCTTTCACGAAAAGGTAACAAACCTGCAGTTGTGGTGGTGCTTCATCACTCATTTGATCCGGAGCATATTGTACCAGACAGCAGCAGATCAGTAAAGAGACAGAATACAATCACAGTCGACTGTCTGTTCAATGAAGAGCTGGGATTACTGGAATGTAGTAAAATGAAGCACTGTCCAAATTAACAAACTGGCTGCATCCTGAGGTAAAGATTCTCTTCTCTTCTCTTCTCTTCTCTTCTCTTCTCTTCTCTTCTCTTCTCTTCTCTTCTCTTCTCTTCTCTTCTCTTCTCTTCTCTTCTCTTCTACATGTCTCTGTAGATTAATTTTCATTCCCAATGCAGTGTACATATATACAGTAAAGGTAATAGTTTTGCTCTATATATAACAGCTACATATAACAGTAGTGATAAGCATCAGTATTGATCTTGCTAGAATTGACCTAGAATATATATTTTACAGGGTATTTCAAACAAGCCACAGAGTCAACATCAAAGTAAGTGACATTTTTACAGGCAGTTTATTATGTACAATGAAACACCATCACATATTTACTTAGAATGTTAATGTGTTTTTACTTCAGACTCTTGAGCTTGTAGAAATGTAGAAATCATTTATTTATTCATTCAAAACTGCACAAACCCATCTTAGGAAACAGTTACATTTTAGAAGGTTTAATCTGATAAATTTATTTTTTAATGAGAATTGAAATTCCAAAACAGTACAAAAGGGAGCTGATCTGTCAAAATCACTAGACACTGAAAATAGAAAGGTGGGGGTTGATTAGGGGGTTGGGTGGATGTAAATATTTGAATTTAAGGTGAAACTTATTAAATAATAAATAAATAAAATTTATAAAAACATTTCAGGCATAAAATTTTAAGGGAAAAAAATTGTAAGGATTAGTAAATAAAGAGAATGATCAAACAATAAAAACATTTACATTCATTCTAAATCTTTTTTATTAACCTTTTATATTTGCCCAAAGTTAAAGTTTACCATATATAAATTTATAAAATTATAAATTTAGTGCAAGCTTATGAGCACTGACTTCTTCTGTTTATTAACTTGTAATTTATAATGACAAAATTATATCCCAATTAACAGAAGAATCTCAGAAATATAACCAGGATGTTCATCAAGTAGGAAACCAAGCTCAAGGTGAAAGGGAACACAAAGAGTGTTGTAAGGACCAAGGCCTGACAAATCAAAAAAAGGAAAATACAGAGCAAAATGAAGACACTGTGCAGAAACAGTTGGAGAAAAACAATGGGCAAGAAGAAAAGAAAAGCGGACTAACAGAAAATGGTGTAAAAAACGAGGACGATAACACAAATCCAGTACACAATGAATGTCAAGGTGAGAAGAATGACAAGCCGGAAGAACAAAATACAGCAGTGGATGGGATGATGGCACAGTCTGAAAAGGAGAAAAGTCAGGAGGAGGAAAAGCAAGGTCACAGTAAAAGTGAAGAACAGTCTTGTAAGGAGCCATGCCCACAGAATGAAAAAAGAGAAGAGCATGATGAAGACATGGAGGGGAAACAAAGGGAGAAAGGCCAAGAGAAAGAGCAATATACTGGAGAACGTGGAGGAAAAAAAAGTGAAGTAACAATCGATAATTTAGAAGACACAGTGGTGAACATAGAACAGGTACAGAAGAATGAAAATCAAGGTGAAAAGAACAATAAACCAGAAGAAAACAATATACAAGCAGATGAGGCCACAGCAGTGTGTGAAAAGGAGAAAAGCCAGGTCGATGAGAAAGCCATAGAACCAAGGGATCAGAGCAGCAAAGTAACCATAAACAATGTTAAGGAAGGAGAAAATGATGAAGAAAATGTCCAAAGTGGAGGAAAAGGTAGTCAAGATAGAAGTGACAATAAACAAGCAGAGACGACAAAAGCTGATCAGCAAGAGCCCAGAAAAGCCAAGGAACATAAAAAGTTCGGATTTTTAAAAAAAAGGTAAAGTGCTTTGAATGGTCTATATCAGGGGTGTCCAATCTTATTCAGAAAGGGCCAGTGTGGGTGCAGGTTTTCACTCCAAGCAGCAAGCCACACCCGAGTCTAACGAAGGCCAAGATCAACTGATTAAACAAGTGGAATCAGGTTTGGCTTCTGCTTGATAAATAGGAAAACCTGCACACACACTGGCCCTTTGTGAATAAGATTGGACACCCCTGGTCTATAGCACATTGACCATTGTGTTTGTTAGTTTGACGATATGTTTTTCTCTTTATATGAATATTTATGTTGTCAGATCAGATCAGATCTATATAATATAATGCCGCTGTTGAATAATTTCCAAAGGCTGTAACGATTAACTCATTTTGTGTAGGAAATATATCACCATCAAGACTGGCAACACTCAAGATACACATGAGGAGTTTTTGAAACTTCTCCATAGACAAATAGACAATCTAATGCATGTGGATAAAGACAAGGAGTTCAAATTCATTATGGTTTTCTGTCCTGTGGTTTCCCGAGCTGGAACAGAAATTGAAGCAGCACTGTGTCAACTAAACAAAAAATCAGGTAATTCCGACCACAAAAATACAGGTAAATCAGAAGTGCAAGTAAATTCCTGTATATTTTCTGTAAAATGTATAGCAATTTTAAAAATATTCAGGGTTTATGGTGCCATAAAAGCTGTAATCAGTAACCTAAACCCTGCCCTAACCGTGATCATGTACGTACCTTTTCATTTAAGTTCTCTTGAAAATTACTAAGAACTTTGGACCGTGACGGCATATTCTCAGGCTTCAGAGCTCAAATTCATTTCTTTGACTTCACAGATACCAAACCTGCTGTTCTAGTTGTTCTCCATTGTACAAATGATCCAGAGTGTGTTGTACCAGAGAGCAGAAGAGCTGTATCCAGAGACAAGACGATCGCAGTTGACTGTCTGTTCAGCGAGGATTATGGATTACGTAAATGCGAGAAGAATAAAGCGGCTATGTGCAAAGTTGTTCAATGGCTCAAAACAGTAAGATCAGTAATATGTTCTCAATCTGGTGTGCCTTTTGCTGTGTGTTTGCAGATGTGTTTATTTAGAATTTTAATATATATTATGTGCAATAATAGATATTCATGTTTCATATATGTACAGTATTAACTGTAATAACATATTCTTTTTCCTTGCAGAAACCATGGAGAGAATCAAGGTGAAGTTCAGTACAAGAGTAACACACTCAATGATGAGGTGGTGTGATGCAGCCTCCTGTTAAACAGTTACTGTTAAACGGTGAAGCTTATTATTTATTTATTTTTTTTTATAAAAGCACCTTGTACTGCAAAACTTTGGCAACAATTAAATTTTTCTTATTTTCCAAAAATAAATCATATACACTTATTTGCTTTTATTTCTGTCTAACAAGTTCTTGTTATCAATTACACTCTAGAAAATATTACCAGCTGTTTCCTCAGCTGCTTTTTTTGTTCTCTCGCTTCTCACTGATGCATTAAATAAAACTGCTGTTTATCATACTACAAAAAAATTGCATGACAGAAAAATTACTGACTTTTTGCTAAGCACAGACACTGGTTAATCTTTTAAAAACTCTGTTTAGTACTTTTTAATAATTTACAGTAAAAGTTTTAAACAATAAAAACATTCAGTTTAGATTTGAAACCTGAACTGAAACTAATTAATACAAAATGTAAACATATCACACTTGTTCTTGTTTTTCAAACAGTTTCACAGTAAATATGCTTTAGTTAAATCTGCTTATATACAGTTTATATACACTTTATGGCTAGTGAAGTGCAGAACAATGTGTGGTGTGTGTGCGCGTTTTCAACTATTTTGGAGAGCAGGAAAAAAAGGCTTGTATGCTGTTTTATAAGAGTTCATGTCAGCTATTCCACCCCGGAGTAAATTTTGAGCTGTATCCTGACAATTTCAACTGCCACAGCGGGAAGTAAAATGGCATGCATCGGCTAACTTTGTCTGTCTCATCCTTTTTCGAACACTGAATTAACGAACTGCTACCCTGCCGCTGTGAGTTATCGGAGCAGAGGAAGTAACACAGGTCATGAATAGGACATTGCATTTTGGCTTTCATACAACTTTCTGCACTTCAACCAGGATAAGACTGAAGATCACAACAGCATTTTAGATTCAGCAGCTAAACATTATTCTCCTCGGCATTCGAGACCTTGAGGACTTTTGATCATCTGTTTACGTTTTTGTCCTTGTTATTGATGTCTTTGTTTTTTACCCCCCTGTTTTATCTAATCTTTATAAAATCTAAATTTCATTTCTTTGTTACTAGTTTTTTTTTTCTAAATCAATTGCTGTTTTTTTAAATATGCTATAAAAATAAAGCTGAATTAACTTGAAAGCTGACTGGTTTAGAGACTTTGAACTTGCAATAAGCCTATTAGGCCTGCCGTGTTGCTGATTCAAAATAAAACAATTTACTTCGTACTGAATAAAAACATTAAATGGCACAGTTGATGTACAAGAGAGTTAAGAACTGCTGTTATCTCATCATTAAATTTAATCCAGTCCAGATTTCAATCATTTTGACCCTGATTACTGAAATTTTATGGTAACAAATAGGTAATACTATTTGTGAGGTTACACAGGCAGTGAAGTATTTTTATGGAAATGGATATCGACACTTCAAACATTATTTCCTGTGTACTTCCTGTCATGCCCAAACCGATATTTATTGAGAAATTATACTTTATACTTTGACTTGACAACATATTGTATAAGGCAAAATAGACAATATAGTGCATGTGGCCAATTGCAGTCTGAAGATTTTTTTTAGCAAAGCAGCAAGGAAAGACTTCAAATATGCTCAATTCTTATCAAGTCAGAGTAGAAGTTTGAATCTGACATTTCCCACCATTTGAGAGAGATAAATGAATGAAACTGTGGCATTTGGTGCAACAGGAAACTTTGGTGCAAGGTTCACAGTTTGATGCTTAGCTTGGGTTGCGGTATGTGCTGAGTTTAGTTTTACGTTGTTTCCATGTTTGAGTGTGGTCCCTCGGGTTTCCTCCAATTGTCTAAAAACATGCAGGTAGGTAGGTGGGCTGGCTATGCTAAAATGTGCAAAGAAATTTGTAAATTTGTGATCTGGTGTGCTATCCATGATGAATTCTCCTGCTTTGTTGCCAATGTTCCCAAGACAGACTCTGGATCCACAACAACCCAGACCAGGATAAAGTACAAAACTTCTTTTTTCTTTAACTAGAAGTAGTCATGCTTTTTGTATATCAGTACATTTGATTTGCTCAAGATGATGATAATGATGATGCACCCTTTTAGGTAGTTTGCCAATTGTTGCAAGTTATTGATGTGTGAAATTAAAATAATACTCATGCTGATCATTTTATGACATTGCCTTAAAACATCACAGAAAAAAGTACACTGAAAAAAATAAAACTCAATAGTTTACTCAATTTTTATTTTGCAAGTCACGAACATTATTCAAGTAAATTTCACACATATGAAAAGTAAATAGTAAATCTACTTAACTAAGTTAAGTAAAATTAACAAACCAAATAAGTACATGTAACTTGACCTGTTAAATTTTATTGAGTAAGTTTTACTTACAAATCTGTTAAAATTAATATTAAGAATTAAAATTAAAATTATGACACTTTTATTAGGAAGAAATAATAATGCAAGGAATAACAAGCACTTAGAGAAACCTATGATGCTGAAGAGCACTTTAAAATAGTTTAAACAGCTTAACCATCAATGTTCAATGACATATTAAACACATTACAACTCCAACATTAGCATTTCTATGCATAGATATGACAGCTTCTTAATCTCAGTATCCAAACTGACTAACAGACTGCAGTTCCAAGTAAAACCTGTTAAATAAGCCCCTGACCCCACCCCAAAAATGTGTAGTTAAGAGTGTTTTATTAGGAAGAAATAACAATGCAAGAATTAACAAGAATTTACAGAAACATTTGAAGCTTAAGATCACTTCAAGACATTTTGAAATGCTAAACATCCATGTTCAATGACACATTAAAATTTGAACGCTATAATGTGATCGTTTTCTGCCTGCATTGTTAATTAAAATAAGAGATTTTATATCAGAGAAAAAATTTGATTAAGCTAGTGTGTGTGTGTGAGTGTGTGTGAGTGTTGTTTTTTGTCTTTTTCACACAGCCGAGTTTAAACTCCTTTGCCACCAAGATAAACGGGTTCAGCTTGGCTCAGCAGTCACGTTCTCGTGTAGTCTGTCTCCTGAAATCAGTGCGATTGACATGGAGATCCGATTTAAGGGGACACACTGTGTTTGTCTCTATAAGAACAGACAGGTGACAGAAGGGAGAGGCTACAAGGGCAGAGTGAGTCTGTTCACTCAGGAGCTGGACAAAGGAAACATCTCCTTACAGCTGAGTGAGAGCCGTGAATCAGATACCAATCTACATTTTTCATCAATGTAAACTCTTTATGAACTGGATCTAAATTATATATAAAAAAAGAAACATCAGTTAGAGAGAACAGCCTCTTTATTTCCACTCTCCTTTACCCTGTTTTGGAAAACATACAGGTTTACCTCTGAATGCTATAAAGCTCTGGAATTGGACTCCTTTTAAACATGCAAAATAAAAAACCCTGATCATTTTCACATTTTATTCAGTTTATCAAGTTATATACTAGGATACGTGATACAGTGCATGAAGTACGGAATGGGATTGAACTAACAGAAATAAATAAGATAGTTGTAACGTCCGGGATGCGGGGCTCGAACCCGGACGCCCGTGGTGTGTGTGCACACGCCAGCACATGGGGGAATGAGACCCATGCACAGGATTCAACGAAGCACTGCTTTTGTTACATTTAAGACATGACATAGGGACACAAACGTAACACAAGACATGGCATGGTAAACAAAACAAGAACAAAACCTAGATCTTAACTCGGGCATGGAACTTAAACAAAACCCAGACAAAAACCACGGTACAGGTAACAATCATGGACACAAACACAAGGATCCCTATTTATAGGGGTAGACATTAGGGCTTATGGGATACAGGTGACACAATCAAGATTAGAACAATGCGAAGGGCGTAACACAAAAGACACACAAAGAAGCAGGCTTCCAAGGTTCACCTGCCAGCGCCCTGTCTGGGCCTGGCAGGGAACTGTCCAGTTGTTCCTGACAATAGTGTGAATGAGAAAGACCATAGCATCGATATGAAGAGCAAATAAGTTTAAACAACTAAGCAATAAGTAAAACTATGTCACATGTAAGTAAATAAATAAGGCTAGAATCCTCCCCTAAGAGTTTGGAAATAATGAGTCAGGTAACCGTGATGATCCTTACAATACCAGTATACAAGTGTATGGGATATTATAATAAATAATTTCCTGGTATTATTTGATTTTTTTTTTTTTTTTCATTGTCTGTACAGCTCGATCCCAGGACACTGGAGGTGTGAGGCAAACGTGCTAACCCACCCACCATGCCGCCTCATATATAAAAAATAAAGAAGCCACAACAAACAATATTTAAAGTTGAATGGACAGAGAATGTGTTTGTAACATTTAACATTTGAAAATTATTTGAGTTGTCTGTGATGCCAGTCAAAAATACTAAGGTGAAGCATCACAAGAAATCAAAACATAACAACTTGACTGAACCATATACAGTACTACTGGAGTAATTAAATGACCCATGAAAAAAAAAATAACAAATCACTAAATCATGTTTATACTGATGCTAAACAAATCTTTAGCCATGTCTTGTGGATAATGTAGTTACAGTTAATTACATAATTGTTATGCTATATGATGGCTTGCTCTTTACCATGGGCACCTATACTGGAGATAATAAAGTGAATGACATAAATAATATACAGATCCTCTCCACTTCATAGTCTTTGGCATCAATGGTAAGGATTCACAGAACAGCAACATGTGAGAAGAGTTGGCTCCAGCTAAAAAATAATAGGGTCGTATTTATGACCTGAAATATATAGCGTACATAACTCAGAGATAATATAAAAATGTATATTAGTGTGTGTCTATAAACTACATAGAGATTCCAAGGAAAACTATTTTATTACATTATGTCAGGAATAGCTGGACAGTTCCTTGCCAGACCTGGAGGGAGTGCTGGCAGGTGAATCAACAGAGCCTGCTTTGTTGTGTGTTTTCCCTATGTATTTTGTGCCACACCTTCCCTAATGTTCTTATTTCCCACCGTGTCACCTGTTCCCCAGTAGCCCTAATGTTCTTCCCTATATATAGGGATACTTTTGTCGGTCATTGTTACTTTTGTTGTTGTTTATCGTCATGTCTTTGTTATCAGGTTAGTCTGCCCCATGTCTTGTGTTTTATTTTTTTTTTTACCCATTTATTTATTAAATTTTGTAGACATATGAAAAGGTGTTACATGAGTTACAAAATGACACAAGATGCCTGGTAGAAAAGAAAAAAAACAAAAAACAAATCAGGAAACAAATACAACAACAAAGGTCCCATAACACAGCGTGCTGCAACTGATGTAACTGAAGATGGGGCAAGGCCAAACAGGACAGTCAATGCGTTGGGAACAATAGTTACTGTATATTAAGGGCCTGTGAGAGTGTTCTGAAGACCTCCGACCAGTAGTCCATTAACATCAGATAAGACCACAACATATGTAAATGATCCGCTGGAGATTGTTTGCATCTATTAAAGGCATCACTTCTATTAGGAAATATTTAAGTGAAGTACTTTGCATTGTATTAGAGCATGTCTTGCACAGATAGATGAAGAATGAATGAAACTAAGAATATTCTTCCACTGGTCCTGAGATATATTGGTACCCAAATCTTGTTCCCAGGTTTGTTTAAGGGGGTCAAGTGAAGTTGATGTAAAGGAAACTATTTTACCGTAAATAGCAGATATCAGCCGCCTTTGACCATGGTCAAGGGTGAGAATTAAATCAATTTCTGATTCGGGGGGCGGATTTGGGAAATAGGAGAATAGCTTCTGAATAAAGTGCCTCACCTGAAGGAAACAAAAGAAATGGCTATTAGGGACATCGAATTTAACTGACAGAGAAGAAAAAGAGGAAAATACTTCTTTTTCATACAAGTCATTCAAAGTAGAAAGACCTTTAGTTGCCCAAATATTAAAAACATGATCTGAAAGGGACGGGGGAAATAAATGATTATTTGAGATTGGCATATGTATTGAAGCTTTATGTAAACCAAATTGTTTCCTGAATTGAAGCCAAATCTTAATAGTGTTAAAAACTACAGGGTTGCTCAAAATTTTATGTAACTCGAGAGGAAGCTAAGAACAGATATTAGAAAGCAGGGAGCGAGAGGAAGATATCTCTATGCATACCCAGGGTGGGCTAGAAGCACAACCTCTATGGCCAACCCAATAGAGTAATTTATTGATGTATTGATATACATGCCCAAAAGTAAAACCGGAAGTTAGGGAGTGCTAAACCCCCTTCAGATTTGGGAAGCTGCAAAACTGACCTTCTAATACGAGCCGGCTTATTACTCCAAAGAAACCTATTCAATAGTTGATCCAAATTAACGAAAAAGGATTTATTAATACAAACTGGGATATGTTAAAAAAGGTACAAGAATTTTGGCAAAATAACCATTTTAATGAGATTTGTACGGCCAATTAAAGATAAGGAAAAGGTCCTCCACCTTGCCATATTTGTCCAAAAGTGGTATAAAATTTTTAAAAAACAAATCTTTAAGTGAATTAGTAACAAATATGCCCAGATATTTGAACCCGTCTGAAGCTAACTGAAAGGGGAAAGAAGAAAGAGGAAGAGATTCAGCCATTTGATTAATACAAAATAACTCTCTTTTTTGAAGATTTAATTTATATCCTGACAGCCAGCCAAACTGGTCCAAAACAGACAATATTGGAGGGAGAGAAGCCACTGGGTCCGAGATGTACAACAACAAATCATCTGCGTAAAGGGAAAGTTTATGAACCTGACCATGGCGGATGATGCCTTTAAATGCATCATGGCTGCGAAGCCAAATAGCCAAAGGTTCAATGGCTATATTAAATAACAAGGGAGAAAATGGACACCCTTGACGAGTTCCTCGCTGGAGCAAGAAGGGTGAAGAACGAACACCATTGGTGTGCACTGATGCAGTTGGGAAAGCATACAAAAGATGAATACAGGAAATGAATTTAGGATCAAAGCCAACACGAAGAACAGGTAATCCCACTCCACCCTATCGAACGCTTTCTCCGCATCCAATGAAACCATAACCTCTGGAATAGAGGATGAGGAGGAGAAAATAATGTTGAGAAGTCTTCTAGTGTTAAAGAAGGAATGTCTCCCCACTGTAAAGCCTGTCTGGTCCAAATAAATTATGGATGGCCTAATATCCTGGAGGCGAAGAGAGAGAACTTTAGCTAAAATCTTACAATCTACATTTAACAAGGAAATTGGATGGTAGCTGCCACAATAAGTGGGGTCCCTATCTTTCTTCAAGAGCAAAGATATGGAGGCCATGTACAGAATTGGTGGCAATCTACCTTTTTGAAAAGAATCATTATACATCCTTACCAGAATTGGAACGAGTAAATCCAAATATGCCTTATAAAATTAAACTGTAAACCCATCAGGGCCTGGGGATTTCCCATTCTGCATCAGTCCAATGGCCTCTTGAACCTCCTGAGAAGAAATGGGGCTGCCTAATTTCATAGCTGTGTCTTTGTCAATTCTGGGATAATTTAATGAGTTTAAGGGGCTATGGATCATCGCTGAGCTTGAAGGTATAGAGGTTAATATAGAAATCTAGAAAAGCCTTGTTGATGACAGCCAGGTTTGCTGTAAGATTGCCACTAGAAGAAATAATTCTTGGAATTAATCTAGAGGCACTAGCTGCACGAGCCTGTTGAGCCAAGAGTCTACCCGCCTTATCGCCATGTTCAAAAAAACGCTGCTTGGTTTGTCGTAGTTGTCTCTCTACAACATGAGTCATCAAGCAGTCATATTCCGATTGTAATACAAGTCGCTTTTTGCAAAGGGTGGGGGAGGGGGAGACCACATATGCTTCATCAAGTTCCAAGATCTTATCTAAAATGTCCTGCCTTTTAACCCTTTCAGTTTTACGCAAGTGTGAAGTGAAATAATCTGACCTCGAACAAAAGCTTTAAGAGCTTCCCATAAAAAAACACTACTAACCTGAGGTGTATCATTGAAGTCAATGTAGTTACTAATTTGATTGGCAACAAAATTCTTAAACTCGTGATTCACTAATACATAAGGACCCAATTTCCACAGAGGTGGGTAAGCAACACTAAGTGGGAAATTAATATCAAGTGACGTGGGAGCATGATCTGAAATAACAATTGGGTGGTACTCACTGGCGGTAACCAGATGTAGCAGTTTATTATCAATCAGAAAAAAGTCAATCAGTGAAAAGCTTTGATGTGGGGGAGAATAAAAGGAAAAAGCTTTGCTGTGGGGGTTTTTAAACCTCCAGGGGTCTGAAATTCCTAAATGGGATGAATAACTAAGCACTACTTTAGCAGAACTCGATATATTAATTTGTATAGATGACGACCTATCAAGGCTTGTGTCTTGCACCAGGTTAAAGTCGCCACCTATCATAATGTGATGACTGTCTCTGTTTGGGATTTTAGCAAAGAGGTTAATAAAGAATTGCTCATCATCCCAATTCCGGGCATAGATCGAAACTAGAACCACTGGAAGGTTCTGACACAATGACATAACGACCATCAATGTCCTCAATAGTTTGTGCTGGCTCAAACGGTATAGTCTTACTAATAATTATAGCAGCCCCTCTAGCCCTAGTAGAAAATGTGGAATGAAACACATGACTCATCCAACCTTTTTTAAGTCGTTACTTCTGATGTTCTAAGATGTGTTTCCTGTAAAAATACAATACCCCCTTTCAAATGCTGCAACTGTGTCATTACCTTCCCGACCTTAATGGCCATGTTCATTCCCTTGGTATTCCATGATATCAGGCATACACCTTTACCCATACTTGCAGTGTCAGCAATCATCTAGAATGAATTGTCTGATTGAGGAGACTGGAGACTGTATTGCTTTCTGCAATGGGAGAAAAGAGGAAAGAAGACTGAGTAAGAGAGACAGAAGAGAGAAGAGAGGGGGAAAAAATAACCACACATAACTCACACACACATAACAGCACAACCCTAGGTGTGGCCACAAAAACACCCCTCCAAAATACTAGTATTCTCTGAGCAACACAGCTCAATGATTCTATTACTTCCAACATCTTATTCCCGCCACTTACATAAGGGCCAACCCACCAGAAGCTGTGGATGACTGCAGAATTGCGTGCTCTCCTGAAGTCGAGAGACTCCGCCTTCAGAGCAGGGGACAGGGTGGCCTTAAAAACAGCAAGGGCCAAACTGTCCCGAGCCATTAGAGAGGCGAAGCGCGCACACGCCCAGAGAATCCATGCCACTTCCAGAACAGCAGTGACTCCCGGTGCATATGGCAGGGCATCCAGGCGATCACCAACTACAGGACAACTTCACCTGCCTGTGACAGTGACGCCTCTCTTCCAGATGCGCTGAATGACTTCTACGCTTGACTTGAGGCACAGAACAACACAACAGCGAGGAAGACAATGCCTCCTCCTAACGACCAGGTGCTCTGTCTCACCACGGCTGACGTGAAGAGAACTCTATGCAGAGTTAACCCACGGAAGTCTGCTGGACCAGACAACATTCCTAGCAGAGTGCTCAGGGAATGTGCAGAGCAGCTGGCAGATGTCTTCACTGACATCTTCAACATCTCACTGAGCAGCTCCATCATCCCAACGTGCCTCAAGACAACAACCATCGTCCCTATGCCAAAGAAGTCTATGGTTTCCTGCCTTAATGACTATCGTCCCGTCGCACTCACACCAATCGTGATGAAATGCTTCGAGAGGCTTGTCATGAGGCACATCAAAACACAGCTACCACCCTCACTGGACCCCTTGCAGTTTGCGTATCGTCCTAACCGCTCCACGGACGATGCCATCACCACAACCCTCCATCTTGCCCTCACACACCTGGACTGTAAAGACACATATGTACGAATGCTGTTCATAGACTTCAGTTCAGCATTCAACACAATCATCCCTCAGCAGCTGATTGAGAGGCTGAGCCTGCTGGGCCTGAACACCTCTCTCTGCAACTGGATCCTGGATTTCCTGACTGGGAGACCTCAGTCAGTCCGGATCGGGAACAGCATCTCCAGCACCACCACAGTGAACACTGGAGCTCCTCAGGGCTGTGTGCTCAGCCCATGCTGTTCACTCTGCTGACTTACGACTGTGCAGCAATGCACAGCTCCAACCACATCAAGTTCGCGATGATACGACCTTGGTGGGTCTCATCAGCAAGAACGATGAGTCAGCTTACAGAGAGGAGGTGCTAACAAGCTGTCTCTGAATGTCGACAAGACTAAAGAGATGGGTATTGACTTCAGGAGAGCACAGAGTGACCATTCTCCGCTGTTCATCAATGGTTCCTCTGTGGAGATCGTCAAGAGCACCAAATTCCTTGGTGTTCATCTGGCAGAGAACTTCACCTGGTCACTCAACACCAGCCCCATCACCAAGAAAGCCCAGCAGTGCCTCTACTTCCTGAGGAGGCTGAAGAAAGCCCATCTCCCTCCCACCATCCTGACCGTGTTCTACAGAGGGACCATCAAGAGTGTCCTGAGCAGCTGCATCACTGCCTGGTTTGGGAATTGCACTGCCTCGGATCGCAAGACCCTTCAGCGGATAGTGAGGGCAGCTGAGAAGATCATCGGAGTCTCTCTCCCCTCTATCAAGGACATTTACACTACACGCTGCGTCTGCAAAGCTAACAGCATTATGGATGACCCCACAAACCCCTCACACACACTCTTCACCCTCCTGCCATCTGGGAAGAGGTACCGGGGCATTTGGGCCCTCACAACCAGACTGTTGAACAGTTTCTTTCTGCAAGCCATCAGGCTCCTCAACAACCGGGACTGAACTGTACAAACTCTCTCTCTCTCACACACACACACACACTCAGGACTGAACTGTACATAACTCTCTGTCTCTCACACTCACATACACACACCCACACTCTCTCTCTCTCTCTCTTTCTCTCTCTCTCTCTCTCTCTCTTTCTCACCTGTGTGGCCACACACACACACACACACACACACACACATAACTTATATTGTTCAATACTCATTGCACTACCTCAACCCCTGTGTTTTTCATCTGCTGCTATATTTATATTTATGTTTATTTCTATTTTGCACTACCTCAACTGCTGCTATATTGTATTTTTGCACAATACATGTTGTAAGGCCCCAAAGAAACTAGAGTCGCAATTCCAACATGGCGGCTCTAGGAGCCTGTGGCAGGGACTTAGAACCATCACGGACTATAAAACACCTTCCTCCAGAATGGGGAATGTGGATGCTTCTCTGGCAGATGAGCTAAACACTTTTTATGCTCGCTTTGAGGCTGCAGCCAATCACGCTAGCAGTGCTAGCGGCACAAACAGCATGCACGCTGAGAGAGCCGGTGAGCTTAACGCGTTCACCATCTCGGAGCATGACGTGAGGAGGACATTCAGGACAGTGAACATGAGGAAGGCAGCAGGACCAGATGGCATCACAGGTCGGGTTCTGAACGCGTGCGCTGACCAGCTAGCACCGGTCTTCACCGAGATCTTCAACCTTTCCCTGAAACAGTCTACAGTCCCCTCATGCTTCAAACAGTCCACCATTGTTCCTGTCCCGAAGAAACCCCAGCCCACCTGCCTCAATGACTACCACCCTGTAGCCCTGACTTCAGTAGTGATGAAGTGTTTTGAAAGACTGGTCAGAGACTTCATCACTGCATCACTACCAGACACACTGGATCTGCTACAGTTTGCTTACAGGCAAAACCGCTCCACTGAGGACGCCATTTCACACCTTCTTCACACAACAACAAGCCACCTGGACTGCAGAAAAGGGAATTATGTAAAAATGCTGTTTGTGGACTACAGTTCAGCATTCAACACCATAATTCCTTCCACGCTCACCTCTAAATTGGAGGTCCTAGGTCTCAGCACACCCCTGTGCCAGTGGATTTCCAACTTCCTGACGGACAGACCACAGGCCGTACGGATGGGCAAACACACCTCATCCTCCATCACCCTCAGCACTGGAGCTCCTCAAGGTTGTGTTCTGAGCCCCCTGCTGTACTCACTGTACACTTATGACTGTGTGGCCACTTCCAACTCCACCACCATCATTAAGTTTGCTGATGACACTGTTGTGTTGGGCCTGATCTCAAACAACGACGAGACGGCCTACCTATGGGAGATTAAAAACCTGGAGAGCTGGTGCCAGGTGAACAACCTACTCCTGAACAGCAAGACTAAGGAGTTAATAGTGGACTTCAGTATAAAGCAGGAGCGGTTATACCAACCGACCACGATCAGCGGAAGACTATTTACACCTAAAGACTTTTAGACCTGCACCATTGAGAGCGTCCTGATGGGTAGCATCACTTCCTGGTTCGGGAACAGCACCATGCAGGACAGACGAGCCCTCCAGAGAGTGGTGCATTCAGCTGAACGTACCATCCACACCGAGCTCCCTGACCTGCAGGACATCTACATCAAGCGGTGCTGGATCAGAGCCAGGAAGATTGTGAAGGACCTCAGCCATCCCAACAATGGACTCTTTTCTCTGTTGCGTTCAGGGAAGCGCTTCCATTCCATGAAGGCAAACACAGAGAGAATGAGGAGGAGCTTCTTCCCGCAGGCCATTTGGAGTCTGAACCAGGAAACACCTAGAACCTGATACAGACACAGAAACTCTCTCTGCTTTTTTCATCACTTTTCATCACTTTGCACAACCTCGCACATTTGCACAAACTGACACTTTGACACTGGACTGGCACAAGTCACTTTATACAATTATTCCAGCACATGGACACTTTAATGATAAACACAGGATCACCTCAATATATGCCATATACACATACATCCCATCATGTTCATGTCTGCATTTATGTGTATATATGTGTGTATACCACTTTGTTAGTGTGTATATATATATATATATATATATATATATATATATATATATATATATATATATTGTGATGGCTCTGCACACAGTGCCGCTATATCTATCTATTCTAAATATATCTACCGCTATTTATCTATATTATATTTTATTTTACTTTATTTTCTATTTTTATACTTTTAAGATACTCTAGTTTTATTTTTATCTTTATTTTTTATGGATCTCTTTCTCAATACTTTTTATAAATGTTTACATGCCGGACAGTTGTGAAAAACATTTCACTGCATGTCGTACTGTGTATGTATATGTATGTAACAAATAAAATTTGAATTTGAATTTGAAATTTGAATTTGAACTCTGAGGTCTGCCTCTTGTTGAAAGCAAGAGATGCTGCTTTTAAATCCGGCAATGCAGAGAACTACAGCAGAGCCAGGGCCAACCTGAAAGGGGCACTAGGAAAGCCAGGCATGCACATAAACTGCATATCAAGGAGTACTTCCACTGCAACTCCAACCCCAGATGCATGTGAAAAGGCATCCAGACCATCACTGACTACAAACCAACAATACAGTCTTTACCAACCAGCAATGCCTTCCTCCCAGACAAGCTCAACCACTTCTTTGCTCGCTTTGACCAAGGCGTTCTTCTGCGAAGTGTCTGGACGACGTCTGCCCTGTTGCACTCACCCCCATTGTTATGAAGTGCTTTGAGAACCTGGTTCGAAGTCACCTCATAGCATGTCTCCCCCCAACACTGGATGCACACCAGTTTGCCTATCGCCCAAATAGGTCTACAGAAGATGCTATTTCCACTGCTCTTCACCTAGCTCTCACCCACCTGGACAATAACAATACATACATTCGGATGTTGTTCATTGACTTCAGCTCGACTTTTAATACAGTCATCCTGATCACTAAGCTCAGTGACCTGGGTATCTGCACATTTATTTGCAGCTGGATTATGGACTTTTTAACAAATCGACCTCAGTCTGTAAGGTTGGGTAATCACTTATCCTCAACCCTAATCCTGAACACCAGCGTCCCACAAGGCTGTGTGCTGAGCCCACTGCTCTACTCCCTGTTCACCCATGACTGTGTTCCGTAACATAACTCTAACGTCTTCATCAAGTATGCAGATGATACCACAGTTGTTGGCCGAATCAGCAACAATGATGAATGTACAGGGAGGACATCCAAAGACTGTCAGCATGGTGTTCCATGAACAACCTCACCCTCAACGTTTTAATGACCAAAGAGTTCATTGTGGACTTCCGGAAATCCAACAACAGCAGACACTCCCCTATTTACATCTACAGGTCTAAAGTAGAGCATGTCTCCAGCTTTAAGTTCCTGGGTATCCACATCTCTGAGGATCTGTCCTGGCATCTGAACACCTCAACTCTGGTTCGGAAGGTGTAACAGCATCTTTACTTCCTAAGAAGATTAAAGAAAGTTCAATGAAAGAAAGTCCGCTGCACCATTGAGAGCATCTTGACAAGCTCCATCACAGTGTGGTATGGCAGCTTCACAGTGTGTGAAAAGAAATCTCTGCAAAGGGTTGTGAAAACCGCCAAACGCATCATTGGCACCCAAATACCTGCCACTGAGTCTCTTCACCACAGTAGAGGTCTGCGCAGAGCACACAAAATCATCAAGGACTCCTTCCATCTGAGTCATAAACTGTTCAACCTCCTTCCATCTAGGAAGAGATACAGGTCCATCCACACCAGAACCAACAGGTTTAGGGCCAGTTTTTGTTTTTGTTTTTTTTCCTTCAACCATAAATCTTCTGAACTCTACACTACACCACTAGGACTCTCATGTCCTACTACACTTATCACTTTACAGTTCTGCTCCACCCTGCACATTCTGTTATAATATAATATTTTTTCACTGGGTAATATAATTAATTGTACATATTGTCCACTTCATAGATTACACCTAGTTTTTTTTAATCTATCTGTCTATCTATTCAAATTCAAATTTTATTTGTCACATACATAATCGTACATAGTATAATATGCAATGAAATGCTTACACGACTGTTTTGACCCTTGAAAAAGAAAAAAAGAAAAAGGAATAAGGACAGAAAAAAAGACAAGTATAAAATGTAAAAATACGAAATATAAAAATATGAATTATACGAAAAATACGAAATATAAAATATAAAAACAACAAGTTCACAGTAGGTAAAAATAAAATATAATGAAAATAGAATCAAATATAATAAACATAAATAAAGTAAGTCAGGGTATATATGTATATAGAATATGTATATAAAATAGAATATGTATAGGAAGTGTAAAATGTAATGCAAATTTATATAAAGTGAATAGTGTGTAGTGTGCAATAGTAGCAGTACGGGGTGGTCACGAAGTGGAATAAGGTGATGAGAGCAGTGGTATTTTCCATCTTTAAAGTGCAGATGTGCATAAGTCCTCTTTGTGTGTAAACGGGAGCAGGCTGTGCAACACATGTTTATGTTTTTGTATTGTGTTCACAGTCCTGTAATGTGCAAATGTGCAAATGTCCGGTGTGGTTGGTTTGAGTTTCCAACACGTGTGTAGGAGCATAGTAGGTCTAATCAGTTGAGTCCTATGTGAAGTTCTGATTGAGAGACCTTATAGCCTGCGGGAAGAAGTCTCTCAGTGTTTGCCTTCAGGGAGCGGAAGTGCTTCCCTGACCTCAACAGTGAGAAAAGCCCATTGTTGGGGTGGCTAAGATCCTTCACGATCTTCCTGGACTTGGTCCAGCACCGCTTGTTGTAGATTGAGTGCAGGTCAGGGAGCTTTGTACGGATGATGTAGTATGTATAAATATAGTATATATAAGCTGATCGCACCACCCTCTGAAGAGTTCGTCTGTCCTGCATGACGAATGCATCCCGACAGGATGCTCTCTATGGTGCAGAAATAAAAGTTCCTTAGCACCTTAGCAGGCAGTCTAAAGTCTCTCAAGCGTCTGAGGTGGAAGAGACGCTGTTGGGCCTTCTTCACCACGGTGTTGATGTAACAGGACCATGACAGGTCCTGCATGATGTGAACACCGAGGTATCTGAAGCTGTCCACTCTCTCCACTGGGCTCTTGTTGATCACAGGGGTCTGGTAATTCCTCTCCTGCTTTTTGCTGAAGTCCACTATCAGCTCCTTAGTCTTGCTGACGTTAAGGTAAAGGTTTTTCCTCTGGCACCAGTCCTCCAGAGTCTTAATCTCCTCCAGGTAGGCCGTCTCATTGTTGTCGGAGATCAATCCAACCACAAAGGTGTCGTCAGAAAACTTGGAGGAGTGAAAAATGTCGAACTGTGAGTACGTTGTATGCCAATAGAAATAAGAGTATCTCTATCGTACCCAATGCACTCCATTTAGAAGAATTTGCTGGTTTAAAAGTACTGTAGATTAACTTAAAAAACAGAAACAAAGAAAAAGGGGTCGGAGCAGTCATGACGGCAGTCCACCTCACCGGCGCCATCTATTTATATACATTTATATATACTATATTTATACATACTATATACTATCTCTATATACAGGGTATATTATATGTTACTGTTATACATATATTGTACATAATGCACACTTTTTTGCACAATTATAATTTACACCTGACACTTTATCTGCTATAAATACTACTTGCACATACCTCTCTTTGCACACTCTAACATTATTTATGCACACTTTAGCCTTATTTATCGATGTACATATTTAGATATTTTTCTGCACTTGTTCATTTGCACAGTTTCTACTATTTGCACTTCTGGTAGATGCTAAACAGCATTTTGTTGCTATGTACCTGTACTTTGCAATGACAAAGTTCTATCTATCTATCTATCTATCTATCTATCTATCTATCTATCTATCTATCTATCTATCTATCTATCTATCTATCTATCTATCTATCTATCTATCTATCTATCAATCTATCTATCTTTCAGCTTCAAGGAACTGCTGTATAATGACACTGTATAATGAGACAGATCCTTACTCTGTTCAGCACTGAACTGCCGAGCAATCCCAGCTTCAGTGTTGAACCTAATGTCCATCTCTTTGGCCTTCATCCAGACAACCTGCTGCTGGAGGGTTTTGGTCACTTTAGAAGGGCTCACCGTCTTGCAAAGTCAGTGAAAGCTGGAAAGTTAGGCTGCCAGTTAAATAGGGTTTGTCAGATAATTAAAGAAATTAGCACCAGGTGCCAAATTAACACCAATAAATGGGAGGTTTAATTGAAGTTTTTTTATTCTAAATGTAATTAACTCATAAAATCTGTTTAGATAATTTCAAATATGACTAAGCAGTGACCTTAAAATTTAGGAAATTGTAGGTTGTTCTCTAAAAATGCAGTGATATCCACTGTATATATTCATTAAAAAAATAAAAGGAACATTTTGTAATAAGAGTATAGCATCAAGTCAATTAAACTCCTGGGATATTGATCTGGTCAGTTAAGTATCAGAGGGAATTGTTAATGTGACTGTTGTTAACAGTCTTTTCTGACTGGTTTTCACTAGTTTTGCATTTGGCCAGGGTCAGTGTCACTACTGGTAGCATGAGGCGATACCTGGACCCTACAGAGGTTGCACAGGCAGTCCAACACCTCCAGGATGGCACATCCTTGCCATTGCCAGGTTTGCTTTGTCTCCCAGCACAGTCTCAAGAGCATGGAAGATATTCCAGGAGACAGGTAGTTACTCTAGGAGAGCTGGACAGGGCCATAGAAGGTCCTTAACCCATCAGCAGGACCGGTATCTGCTCCTTTGTGCAAGGAGGAAAAGGATGAGCACTGCCAGAGCCCTACAAAATGACCTCCAGCAGGCCACTGGTGTGAATGTCTCTGACCAAACATTCAGAAACAGACTGAGGGCCCAACATCCTCTAATGGGGCCTATGCTCACTGCCTGGCACCGTGAAGCTCGATTGGCATTTGCCATTGAACAGCAGAATTGGCAGGTCCGCCACTGGCACCCTGTGCTTTCACAGAGAAGAGCAAGTTCACTCTGAGCACATGTGACAGACATGAAAGGGTCTGGAGAAGCTGTGGAAAACATTATGCTGCCTGTAACATCATACAGCATGACTGGTTTAGTGGTGGGTCAGTGATGGGCTGGAGAAGAATATCCATGGAGGTAGCTCTACAAGCTAGACAATGGCACCCTGACTGCCATTAGGTATCGGTATGAAATCCTTGGACCCATTGTCAGACAAAACGCTAATGTGGTGGGTCCTGGGTTCATCCTGGTGCTCAACAATGCCTGACCTCATGTGGTGAGAGTATGCAGGCAGTTCCTGTAGGATAAAGGAATTAATACCATTGAATGGCCAGCACACTTGCCTGACCTAAATCCAATAGAACATCTCTGGGACATTATGTTTCGGTCCATTCGAAGCTTCCAGGTTGCACCTCAGACTGTCCAGGAGCTCAGTAATGCATACGTTGTCAGGCATGCATACAAGCATGTGGGGGCCATACAAACTACTGAGTACCATTTTGAGTTGCTGCAATTAAATTTTTTGAGTTTTTGAGTTTTAATGTATTCATATATTTAATATGTGACAAACAAATGAAAAAAAAAATAACATGATATTTCAAGAAATATGACATTTCATGCGTTTTTATTGACAAATATTCAAAAATCACCATGTTCAGAATTATTAATACCCTTTACAATGTTTTAATAATCAATAGAGAGGCCTTTGTTCTTAATGAAAGCCTGCAAACGCTTCTTGTAGGTCTTTTCAAGATTTCTACAGGTCTGCTTCGCAAAAGCCTCTTGATGAAGCCAGTTGATGGAGATTGGAAGGCTTCCCAGCCCTGACCTGGATCTTCAACTCTCTCCAGAAATTCTCAATTGGGTTAGGCCTCTGACTTGGCCACTCCAGGACATTTATGTTGTTGTCCCTGAACCATTGCTTGACCACTCGCGCTGTATGCTTTGGGTCTTATCCTGCTGGTAGGGCCAATTCTCTGACAGGTTGAGCTTGTGTGCTGATGCCACAATGAAATAATAGTGTTAATTATACTTTACAGAGCAGGTGTTACCATTTAACATTATTAGGCCTTAATTGATTTCACCTAAATTGATTAAATTGATTACAGTCACTGGAATGTGAAACCACATGCACTTTCACAAAAGAAGGATTTTTTTTTCTGAGATTGGAACTAGATTAATTTCGAGCAGGCTCAAAAGAGAATCTCTGGCCATATCTATCAGCATACAAATGAAGTTTAGCTAACACATATGTGGGGTTGTGCATAGCAACTAATAATATAAAATGAATTTGTTTTGCCTTCTCACTCATGTTTTCTTTAAAAAAAATGGCACACATTCTCCCAAGGTATGTAAACTTTTGAGCACAACTGTGTGTGTGTATATATATAAAGAGTTAATTTGTGAAAAGCAATAAACGTCATATTTACAAAAAATGAACTGACTGTTGTTAGTTAATCTCCACATATAGCACGATCTGAACCCTAACATGTTTTGTCAAAAAAGCCGGTATTGTCCACTTTCAAGGCATCACAAATTCACGTTTTACTGCAGAAGCCAACAAGCGCCCTTGTTGTTTGTGAACAGAAACTAATATATCTGTAACGTCACCTGTGCCTTCTCAGGCAAACCCCCGGCCACTAGTACGCTCCGGGCCACGTGCCAGCAATTAGCGCAATGCCCGGCACCTGCACGCGTTGCTACTTAAACCTCAGAATTCCTTCACTCCGCATGCGGACATAGCCTGTGCTAGAGTTAGGGTGGTATGCTGTATCAAAGTGCATAGCGCGGCGAGAGGTCATTTCTAGAAGTCTAGGATTACTAAAGACATCCCTTGAATTCTCTTCTCGGTATTTGTATCAGAGCGCTAGGCACTCTGAGAGGTAATTTCTCAAAGGCATATTAAGAAAGGTTTCATTAAAGTCTCAGCATGGTAATTTGTATCAGAGCGTGCAGCACTCCGAGAGATAATATCGTAAGTGTGCTGTGCACGAGAGTTTCAGCAGCGTGCCGGTGCAGCTTCCTGAACCTCTTCTGTACATTTTCACGAGAGACTCTTCTGGGTTCGCTTGGCAAAGCGGTAGAGCATTGGGTACGCGTCCAGAGGCTGCAACCTTCTCGGTTTGGACCATGCTCCAGACGCGCCTTCCACACACCAAGCACTCTGCTCCACTTTTCATCTGCAGTCCATTAAACCCTCTTTTTTAGCCCAATTAGTCCATTATATTATTTTCCCTTCCCTCATAACTTGTACACCCAACAACTCCATACATCGCTTCCTCACCCCCTGTTCAGCCGCACGCTCTTTCTATCTGCTCCGGACACCAGTCCGCTCTCCCCTCGGCATCCTCCTAGAGGATGGGGCCGACCCGGTACCTTCCCCCCTCCTAGCATTACCGAGGTCCCCCCCCCCCTGAAAAGCTGAAACTTTTTCACTGAACATTGCTAAAGCAGCATGTTAAAGTGGTGAGGGAAAAGCTCCCTGTATTGCATGTAATCACAACAATAATGTTTGTCAGGTGTCTACATTGTAGAGTAATCTCCTCAGCTGACAATGTTTAATAGTTCGTATTAATAGTCTATTTTTACTGCTCTTTACCTAAACTACTTGTTTGAAGTTAAAGAATGTTAAACATTGCACTTAAATGCAATGCTTGGTTTTGTTTAACTCTGAAAGATGAAATGTGGAGTTATCTGCTTTTGCCAAAAAATGACTGTTGGAGTTATCTCTCTTTGAGACTTTTGATAAAAAAAAACAAACATACTTTCAATGAACTTTAATTTTGTAAGTTACCTGTGTTATTTTGAGTTATTATTACTTAATTAAAACAACCCAACTCCAGTTTGATTGATATTACTAAGAATGCACAATAAAAAAAACATAACCTTGCTCCTGAAGAACCCCTGTCTGGCTATTATCAAATTAACATTACTCAGAGCTGGCTGTTAATAAGGCTTTAATGATTATTATTATTATTATTATTAATAACAATAAAAAAAAAAGTTATCACTGGCAAAATTAGGAACACATGGAATCTCAATGCACACTCTAGTAACAAAACTGCAATAAAAATACATCACTTTTTTCTCTGTAGTGTGAAACAAACAAAAAAAAAAATCATAATTATATTCCAGTGACTGAGTGTGTGGAAGTGCTGATGGTTGCTGGGAGTTGGAGTCCATGGCGGCCATGTTTTCTGTCCATGGTGACAAACACGAGACACTGAGAATGAAAGTGAAAGATACAGATGTTCAGATGTGCACAGTCTGAAGGACAGTTTGAAGGAAACACATACTGTAAGTTTGCTGTGTGTGGCTAAATATGTGTTTGTGTGTGTGTGATATACTGATATACTATATATCATTGTATGCTGTATAGTGGTGTTATATAATACTAAGTATATTAAGATGGCCTAAGATATACTTTAATAGCCAAACAAGATTCCAATGTTTCTAGGGACAACATTTAACTTCCTGCAAAGTTGAAATTGTAGGTTTTGGATTACTGTAATGCCTGCGTAAGTCAATATCTGAATATTGCTGGTATTTATGGTCATGGAATACACAAAGGAATGATGCTGGAGTGTATCTCATTGTTTTCATTTATAAAATCTTTAGGGGATGGCTATGGGTGTGGTATGTGTGTGTTTCTGAGAAAAAAACAGATATATTCGACAAAAGTGATATTAATACTATCTAAACCTTGCCTTGCAGTGTTAATCTCAATGCTACAGCATACAAAGAATTTTCCGTATAACATTTTGTGGCCACAGAGGAAGTGTACGAACAGAGGGGAAGTGTGGGTGGTGACCAGGCAAGTGAATAAGAAAGATGTTGATAAATGTGATCCAACTGTGTACAAATAGTAACAGGAAATGATGTTAAATAATTGTTCTGTCATGTTTGAATATTATGTTATATAATGTTTTATATATTATATGAAAGTGAAAAGAATGCAAGAGAAAATAAGTCAATTAAGAAAATGGGATGAACAACAGGGTTATTGTATTTTTTACATTTCTTATTTGTTTGTTTGTTTATTTTTTTAAACTAAATTTACTAAGAAAAATATTTGAATTGCTTCCTTAAATAATTTAAGTGGAACATTTAGGAACATTCATCACATGCAGACAAAATTAGCAAAATAAAAATGCCAAAAAAAAACCAAAACATTTTATAAAACAAAAACAGCATTTCATGTACATTTCTGTACATTACACATAATTTACACATTTCCAAAAAATAATGTTTAAGCACATTATAAACACTTGTTACAAACTAATGAGTGACTGAACTAATGAGTGACTGAAGACCCAAACATGACTGAAGCATAAGTAAGTGGGAAAAAATACACAGGTATTAAAAAATACAATGAATCCCTTTTGAGTGTGCAATGTGTTTTTCTTTATTTTAAAATAATTTATCTAAATTAACTGTCTAAATGTCTTTATGTCTAAATTAACACTTGTTTTTCTTACAATTTTTTTTTTAAAGGTTGATTTGAAGTTAAAAGTCAAATGCTCAGCATCTTTGAACATGGCTTGTGTAAAAGAAAATGTAGTAGAAACTGCAGCGTTGGGAAGGCCAATTCAACTGGGAATGCTGTACGACTGCAGAAATGATGCAATAATACCAGGTATAACAATATTTAATTATAGTTTCTCAGCTCTACTACATTTAACAATATAATGTAGTATTTCTATAAACCCACATATATATAGTATATAAGTATTAATGTCTCCATTTTTTTCAGCGTCTAAATTTCTAAAGGTGCTATTTACATGAAATTTTCACCAGATGTTGGTAACCATGGAATCTACACATGCAAAGAAATCAAACCATAGATGTCCATAAATTATGTTTAATAATGTGAAATGACACAGGGAAAAAGTATTGATCATGCTTTCTGAAATGTATTTAATACTTTCTACAAAAGCCTTTGTTGGTAATGACAGCTTCAGGATGCCTCCAGTATGGAGAAACTAGCTGCATGCATTACTCAGGTGTGATTTTGGCCCATTTTTCCACACAAACAGTCTTCAAATCTTGAAGGATCAGTGGGCCTCTTCTATGATCTTTAGTTCTTTCCATAGATTTTTAATTAGATTCAAGTCTGTTGATTGGATGGGCCATTCTAGCAGCTTTATTTTCTTTCTCTGAAACCAACTGAGAGTTTTCTTGGCTGTGTGTTTGGGATCATTGTCTTGCTGAAATGTTCAGCCTTGTTAAATTTTGCTCTCATCTGACCAGATTGTATTCGCTCAGTATTTAACAGGCTTGTTCAAATGTTGTGCAGCAAACTTTTAAACAAGCTTCAACATGCTTTTTCTTCAGCGATGGAGTCTTGCATGGCGAGGGTGCATACAGTCCTTGGCAGTTGAATAAATGACATTGTTTTCTTAAAACAATTGGAATAAACACCTGCTTATTCCAGGTGTTTCTGAAGCTCTCCACAAGTAGTCCTTGGCTCTTTGACAACTCTTCTGATAATTCTTTTCACACCTCTGTCAGACTCCTCTGGTTGTGACCGGTTTTTGATGAAATGATGTTCTTTTCCCTTCTGGATTATGGCCCCAACAGTGCTTATGGAACTTTCAGACATTTTGAAATCATTTTGTAACCAATGCTATCAGTATGTTTTGCAACAATAAGGCTGCAAAGGTCTTGAGACATCTCTTTTTGCTTTTACCCATCCTAAGATGTTTCTTGTGTGAGACCATGGTAATGGGACACCTTTTTATAGGCCATCAGTTGGGACGGAACCAGCTGATATTAATTTGCACCGACAAGGATTACTTTCTAATTACTGATTGATTTCAGCTGGTGTCTTGGCTTTCCATGCCTTTTTGCACCTCCCTTTCTTCATGTGTTCGATACTTTTTCCGTGTATCATTTCACATTATTACAAATATCTTTCCATGTGTGGATTGCAGAGGTTGTTAACAGTAGCACCTTTAGAAATATATTTACTGAGAAAATGGTGATGTGGCATGTTCAATACTTATTTTACCTGCTATATATATATATATATATATATATATATATATATATATATATATATATATATATATGTGTGTGTATGTGTATATATATATTATATTAATAATAAAAAATATAATAATTATAATTTTTTTTCTTTTTAATGCTTACAGGAATGACACTTTGGGATCGAGAGCAGCTGGTGCAAAACACATATATTAGTTCACAACATAACACAGAGTTCACAGTTACAACTTCAGACACAATTGAGGAAAAATCAAAGTCCCTAAATGTTGATGGTGAACTGAAACTGAGTCTTTTGGGAGGAAATGTCAATCTTAGTGGTGCAGCCAAATATTTCAATGACACTAAAAAGTCATTCGTACAACAAAGGTTGACTCTGAACTACAGAACAACCACCAAGTTCGAGCAGTTAACTATGAACCATCTGGCACAAAGTCAAATCGGCCACCATGAGGTATTTGATCATGATGTAGCAACACATGTGGTTATAGCAGTTCTATATGGAGCAGGTGCCCATTTTGTATTTGATAAAGAGGTGAATGTCTCTGAGGAGAAAACAAAAGTACATGGAAGTGTAAATATGGAAGTTGAGAAACTGAAGAGCATTTGTTTTGCTGGGTTAAAGGTAGACGTAACAATGAATGAAAATGAGAAGGCTGAAATGAAAAAACTGAATTGTACATTTTATGGTGATTTCAAATTGCCTTCTAATCCAATAACCTTTGAGGATGCTATGAAGCTTTACAATGATCTTCCAAAGATGCTTGGAGAAAATGGAGAACATGCAGTTCCTGTTAAAGTGTGGCTTTATCCTCTGATTAAACTGCACTCAAAAGCAGCCAAACTTCAAAGACACATCTCTACACATCTCATTAGAGCTGTGGAATCAGTGATTGAGAATTTAAATGTCACTTCAATGAAATGTGGTGACCTGATGGAAGACACAGTGGCAAAAGCATGCGACACATTTCATGATCGAGTTCAGGACTTTCAGAAATTCTGCACTGAGTACAAGCAAGATTTCATGAAAAAACTAGGGTCCATCTTGCCAGAAATCCGTGGAGGTAAAGCAGATATAAAAATCCTAAGTGAACTTCTAGAAGCCCATGAGAAAACTCCTTTTAATAGCCATGATCTTCAGCAGTGGATAACAGTGAAAGAAAAAGAATCCAACCAAATAAAAGCACTGCTAATACAGCTGCAGGAACTTGGAGC